>NC_060174.1:108614747-108634747 GCF_021184085.1 Oncorhynchus gorbuscha | reverse complement strand
AATCTGCAATAGGTAACAGCTATAGTTTGAAGAAATCAACAGGAGCAATTATTAGAAATGGAAGACAACAAGACCACTGATAATCTATAGATGGATCCAGAAAATAACAGAATTATCACAAGATGTGAGCAAAAATAGACCTAGTGAATGACCTGCAGAGAGCTGGGAAAATAACAAAGCCTACCATCAGAGGGCATTGAAGATGAAACATGGCTGGGTCTTTCAGATGAGAAAATAACAGCCGCCTATACGAAGATGGAGAAAATTTCAGGACTATCCTAGATGGAGAAAATAACAGATCTCAACCCCATAGAAAATCTTTGGAGAAGTTAAAGTCCGTGTTGCCCAGATGGAGAAAAAATCACTGCTCTAGGAGATCTGCATGTAAAATCATCATAGTTAAAGATGGAGAAAATAACAGGACTATCTTTTTAGATGGAGAAAATAACAATTGGTGGCTGACTAAATATAGATGGAGAGAAAATAACAGGGACTAGGAGATGGAGAAAATAACAGGACTATCTAGATGGAGAAAATAACAGGACTATATAGATGGAGAAAATAACAGGACTATATAGATGGAGAAAATAACATTATTACTATATAGATGGAGAAATAACAGGACTATTAGATGGAGAAAATAACAGGCTGTTATAGATGGTGTTAAAATAACTAGGACTGTTGTGATGTCCGTGTTAAAATGACTAGGGCTGTTGTAGATGGTGTTACTATGGTGTTATAGATGGAGAAAATAACAGTTACTATGGTGTGACTAGGGCTGTTGTGGTGTCCGTGTTACTATGGTGTTACTAGGGCTGTTGATGGTGTTACTAGGGCTGTTGTGGTGACTATACTAGATGGTGAAAATTACAGGACTGTATAGGTGTCCGTGTTACTAAAATGACTAGGGCTGTTAGATGTGAAATGGTGTTACTAGGACTATTAGATGGAGAAAATATGGTGTTACTAGGGCTGTTGTGGTGTTACTAGGGATGTTGAGAAAATAACAGTGACTATGGTGTTACTAGGGCTGTTGTGGTGTCCGTGTTACAGGTGTTATAGGGCTGGTGGTGTCCGTGTTACATGGTGTTACTAGGGCTGTTGATGGTGTCCGTGTTACATGGGTTACTAGGGCTGATGGTGAAACTAGGGCTGTTGTGGTGACCGTATACTAGGATGGTGGTGTTACTAGGGCTGTTGTGGTGGTGACTATGGTGTGACTAACTGTTGTGGTGTCCGTGTTACTATGGTGTTACTAGGGCTGTTGTGGTGTCCGTGTTACTATGGTGTTACTAGGGCTGTTGTGGTGTTACTAGGGCTGTTGTGGTGACCGTGTTACTATGGTGTTACTAGGGCTGTTGTGGTGTCCGTGTTACTGATGGTGTTACTAGGGCTGTTTGTGTCACAGGACTATGGTGTTACTAGGGCTGTTGTGGTGTTACTAGGGCTGTTGTGGTGTTACTAGGGCACAGGTGTTACTAGGGCAACATTGTGGGGCCATTACTAGGGCTGTTGTGGTAGTTACACAGGACTGGTGTTACAAGGGCTGTTGAGAATGGTGTTACTAGGGCTGTTGTGGTGTACTAGGGCTGTTGTGGTGACCATGTTACTATGGTGTTACTAGGGCTGTTGTGGTGTTACTAGGGCTGTTGTGGTGACCGTATTACTAGGGCTGTGGTGGTGTTACTAGGGCTGTTGTGGTGACCGTGTTACTATGGTGTTACTAGGGCTGTTGTTTGTTACTAGGGCTGTTGAAAAAGTGACCATGTTAATGGTGTTACTAGGGCAGTTGTTGACCATGTTACTATGGTGTTACTAGGGCTGTTGTGGTGACCATGTTACTATGGTGTTACTAGGGCAGTTGTGGTGTCCGTGTTACTATGGTGTTACTAGGGCTGTTGTGGTGTCCGTGTTACTATGGTGTTACTAGGGATGTTGTGGTGTTACTACCCTGTTGTGGTGTTACTAGGGCTGTTGTGGTGTTACTAGGGCTGTTGTGGTGTTACTAGGGCACTAGGGCTGTTGTGGTGACCATATTACTAGGGCTGTTGTGGTGACCATGTTACTATGGTGTTACTAGGGCTGTTGTGGTGTCCGTGTTACTATGGTGTTACTAGGGCTGTTGTGGTGTCCGTGTTACTATGGTGTTACTAGGGCTGTTGTGGTGTCCGTGTTACTATGGTGTTACTAGGGCTGTTGTGGTGTTACTAGGGCTGTTGTGGTGTTACTAGGGCTGTTATGGTGTTACTAGGGCTGTTGTAGTGACCGTATTACTAGGGCTGTTGTGGTGTTACTAGGGCTGTTGTGGTGTTACTAGGGCTGTTGTGGTGTTACTAGGGCTGTTGTGGTGTTACTAGGGCTGTTGTGGTGACCATATTACTAGGGCAAATTGTGGTGGAAAATAAGTTATTTGGTGTTACAAAGGGCAAGATTTCTGGTCTTACAGGGCTGTTGCTTCCGTGTTACTTTACTAGGGCTGTGGTGTCCGTGTTACTATGGTGTTACTAGGGCTATTAATGGCACCTGTTTGAAATTGTTACTATAAAAGACACCTGTCCACAGGGCTCAAACAGTGTTGTGGTCCGTGTTACTATGGCCAAGACAAGGAGCTGTCAAAGGACCGTGAAACTATGGTGTTACTAGGGCTGTTGTGGTGACCGTGTTACTATGGTGTTACTAGGGCTGTTGTGGATCCGTGTTACTATGGTGTTACTAGGGCAGTTGTGGTGTCCGTGTTACTATGGTGTTACTAGGGCTGTTGTGGTGTTACTAGGGCTGTTGTGGTGACCATGTTACTATGGTGTTACTAGGGCTGTTGTGGTGACCATGTTACTATGGTGTTACTAGGGCTGTTGTGGTGTCCGTGTTAATGGTGTTACTAACTGTTGTGGTGTCCGTGTTACTATGGTGTTACTAGGGCTGTTGTGGTGTTACTAGGGCTGTTGTGGTGAGTGTTACTATGGTGTTACTAGGGCTGTTGTGGTGTCCGTGTTACATGGTGTTACTAGGGCTGTTGTGGTGTCCGTGTTACTATGGTGTTACTAGGGCTGTTGTGGTGTTACTGGGCTGTTGTGGTGTTACTAGGGCTGTTGTGGTGAAACTAGGGCTGTTGTGGTGACCGTATTACTAGGGCTGTTGTGGTGTTACTAGGGCTGTTGTGGTGTTACTAACCCCGCTGTTGTGGTGTTACTAGGGCTGTTGTGGTGTTACTAGGGCTGTTGTGGTGTTACTAGGGCTGTTGTGGTGACCATATTACTAGGGCTGTTGTGGTGACCATGTTACTATGGTGTTACTAGGGCTATTGTGGTGTCCGTGTTACTATGGTGTTACTAGGGCTGTTGTGGTGTCCGTGTTACTATGGTGTTACTAGGGCTGTTGTGGTGTTACTAGGGCTGTTTGGTTTACTAGGGCATTGGTGTTACTAGGCTGTTGTGGTGACCGTATTACTAGGGCTGTTTGGTGTTACAGGGCTGTTGTGGTGTTACTAGGGCTGTTGTGGTGTTACAAATAAAATTTGATTTGATTTGGCTTTGATTTGACCATGTTAATGGTGTTACTAGGGCTGTTTTGTTACCAGTGGCTGTTATAATAATTCAGTGGGGGAGGAGAGGAGAGGATTACTAGGGCTGTGGTGGTGTTAGGAGAGGGCTGTTGTGGTGACCGGTTACTATGGTGTTACTAGGGCTGTTGTGGTGTCCGTGTTACTATGGTGTTACTAGGGCTGTTGTGGTGACCGTGTTACTATGGTGTTACTAGGGCTGTTGTGGTGTCCGTGTTACTATGGTGTTACTAGGGCAGTTGTGGTGTCCGTGTTACTATGGTGTTACTAGGGCTGTTGTGGTGTTACTAGGGCTGTTGAGGTGATCATGTAAAGATGGTGTTACTAGGGCTGTTGTGGAACCAAAAACATTTCGGGAGGACTAGGGCTGTTGATGGTCTCCATGTTACTAACCAGTTCTCTGTTGGAAATCTGTTAGCAGGGTTACTAGGCTGTTGTGATTCATCTGGAAAACTAGGGGTTGTGGAGTTACAGGGCTGTTGTGGTGTTACTAGGGCTGTTGTGGTGTTACTAGGGCTGTTTTGTCCTAGGGTTTGTCTCTGTCCACATGCCTTTTGTCTGTCACAGGGCTGTTGTGGTGACCATGTTACTAGGGCTGTTGCATGACCATGTTACATGGTGTTACTAGGGCTGTTAGGGCGTGTTACTATGGTGTTACTAGGGCTGTTGTGGTGTCTGTGTTACTATGGTGTTACTAGGGCTGTTGTGGTGTCCGTGTTACTATGGTGTTACTAGGGCTGTTGTGGTGTTACTAGGGCTGTTGTGGTGTTACTAGGGCTGTTGTGGTGACCGTATTACTAGGGCTGTTGTGGTGTTACTAGGGCTGTTGTGGTGTTACTAGGGCTGTTGTGGTGTTACTAGGGCTGTTGTGGTGACCATATTACTAGGGCTGTTGTGGTGACCATGTTACTATGGTGTTACTAGGGCTGTTGTGGTGTTACTAGGGCTGTTGTGGTGACCATATTACTAGGGCTGTGGTGGTGTTACTAGGGCTGTTGTGGTGACCGTGTTACTATGGTGTTACTAGGGCTGTTGTGGTGTCCGTGTTACTATGGTGTTACTAGGGCTGTTGTGGTGACCGTGTTACTATGGTGTTACTATGGGTTACTAGGGCAGTTGTGGTGTCCGTGTTACTATGGTGTTACTAGGGCTGTTGTGGTGTCCGTGTTACTATGGTGTTACTAGGGCTGTTGTGGTGTCCGTATTACTATGGTGTTACTAGGGCTGTTGTGGTGTTACTAGGGCTGTTGTGGTGTTACTAGGGCTGTTGTGGTGACCATATTACTAGGGCTGTTGTGGTGACCATGTTACTATGGTGTTACTAGGGCTGTTGTGGTGACCATGTTACTATGGTGTTACTAGGGCTGTTGTGGTGACCATGTTACTATGGTGTTACTAGGGCTGTTGTGGTGACCATGTTACTATGGTGTTACTAGGGCTGTTGTGGTGACCATGTTACTATGGTGTTACTAGGGCTGTTGTGGTGACCATATTACTATGGTGTTACTAGGGCTGTTGTGGTGACCATGTTACTATGGTGTTACTAGGGCTGTTGTGGTGACCATATTACTATGGTGTTACTAGGGCTGTTGTGGTGACCATGTTACTATGGTGTTACTAGGGCTGTTGTGGTGACCATGTTACTATGGTGTTACTAGGGCTGTTGTGGTGACCATATTACTAGGGCTGTTGTGGTGACCATATTACTATGGTGTTACTAGGGCTGTTGTGGTGTTACTAGGGCTGTTGTGGTGACCGTGTTACTAGGGCTGTTGTGGTGACCGTATTACTAGGGCTGTTGTGGTGACCGTATTACTAGGGCTGTGGTGGTGTTACTAGGGCTGTTGTGGTGACCATGTTACTATGGTGTTACTAGGGCTGTTGTGAAGACCGTATTACTAGGGCTGTTGTGGTGACCGTGTTACTATGGTGTTACTAGGGCTGTTGTCATGTTACTAGGGCTGTTGTGGTGACCGTATTACTAGGGCTGTTGTGGTGACCATGTTACTATGGTGTTACTAGGGCTGTTGTGGTGTTACTAGGGCTGTTGTGGTGACCATATTACCAGGGCTGTTGTGGTGACCGTGTTACTATGGTGTTACTAGGGCTGTTGTGGTAACCGTTGTCTTGTCTTTGGCTATGCGGATTAAGTGATATGACATGCTATACTATAAAATCCTTTCTCCGTAATAAATATTACCTGATTGAGCTAATCATGTCAATACAATTAACGAGAGAGTCGGGGCACCACAAAATAATATTTATAGAGCTGTTATCTTCCGAATAAACTCTTAAAGACCTAGTAATATTTTACATCAATAGCAGTCAATATTAATCGTCACCTCATCTCATCTGAAGGTTGTAAATTATTGGTTATCTTCACGAACACTGGCTAACAAGCTGAATCAGCAGTACAAAATTGGGTTTAATTATTGATTTATTAAATACGTAACTAATCACACAGAATTAATCATTACTTGATTACAAATTACGTCATAAAGGAAAACGTCCCTAGCGGACGGAACAGATATGACAGCTGGTTACACAAAGGAAAGGGGGCTGGGTTTGAGTGAAAGAGCTGGAAGACTGAGGAACAAAGGGCGAAGCTGTGCTACCGTAAATACAGTATCTCATGCATTCTAAATTACCGCCCATTTGGAAAAGGAAAATGCAATAAATATTTACTCTGAGCTGCACTTCAGTAGGTTGGTGGTAGATGGAAGGCCGTGTTGCCCAACCGAGTCCTTTGAAGAATGTCTCTAGTTGTCAATTGGATACGTTGTAGTAACGTCGTTGGGTGATAGACGGGATACTCTGTCTGTTCCTTCCTAACCCCCGTTTGCAGCGGCTGTTGCTAACTCAACAGCGAGGATGTATCACTTCTGTAGTGAATAAGAGTTCAAAGTTCATACCATTCACAACCAAAGCTCACGCTGATGTTGGCTTCGTTCTGTAGTTATTATCTGAACCATTCTGACATCGGACCGTCGTCCTCACATCCTCGGAACAGGAGGTTATATTGTCGTCAAGGGCTTATATAGGAAGGGAGAGGAGGGAGTGTTTGAAAAGTTTTATAGCCCATGTCCCTTCACAGGGGCGGGCCACTGATTGAGCAGAGCCCTACCTTATGAAAACCCAAATCTCACATTTTAGAAGCTAAAATCACATTTCATCCCATCACAAATAATTTCATATTAAAATATTTCAATTGAACAACAATTCCATGTGAATCCGATAACTCTGATGTGTAGACTTTCCACTGTAGAGTTTGTCATCTTATCATTGATGAGAATGTCTCAGATGACAACCGAACTGACTTCATATTCATTAAGTACCACCGCATATGTTCAATTAGTCGGATTACCAGAATATAGTTCATTTCCCCCCACCTTCTGATGTTCCCAGAATCTCTGTTAACCAAGGGTTTTCAAATGTCACATTAGTAGGGTAGAGAGAGGAAAAACGGGGTAGGTTTATGACTGTCGTAAACCTACCCCCAGTCCAACGTTGTGACACCGTGTTACTATGGTGTTACTAGGGCTGTTGTGGTGACCGTGTTACTATGGTGTTACTAGGGCTGTTGTGGTGACCGTGTTACTATGGTGTTACTAGGGCTGTTGTGGTGACCGTGTTACTATGGTGTTACTAGGGCTGTTGTGGTGACCGTGTTACTATGGTGTTACTAGGGCTGTTGTGGTGACCGTGTTACTATGGTGTTACTAGGGCTGTTGTGGTGACCGTGTTACTATGGTGTTACTAGGGCTGTTGTGGTGACCGTGTTACTATGGTGTTACTAGGGCTGTTGTGGTGACCGTGTTACTATGGTGTTACTAGGGCTGTTGTGGTGGAGTGCAGCATAAGATGACCTCCACAGTCACCCAACCTCAACACAATTGAGATGGTTTGGGATGAGTTGGACTGCAGCAAACAGCATATGTGGGAATTCCTTCAAGACTGTTGGAAAAGCATTCCAGGTGAAGCTGGTTGAGAGAATACCAAGAGCGTGCAAAGCTGTCATCAAGGCAAAAGGGTGGCTAATTTAAAGAATCTCAAATATAAAATATATTTTTTGATTTGTTTATCACTTTTTTGGTTACTACATGATTCCATATGTGTTATTTCATAATGTTTTTCAACTAAACATAGCTTATAGGACCTGTTTCAAATGATCATTTTAATGCTCAACAAATTCACTTCATATTCATTGCCTCTGGAACAGGGAAAAATATCCTTCCTGTTATATTCAGCTCAGTTCAACAATATTCTTCTTACTATAAAATCATATAATATAAAATATACATTTGAAATGTAGATGTTCCAAATGGGCTCATCAGAGGCTCGTATGCAGCTCGTATGCAGTCGATTGCAGCTCGTAAGCAGCTCGTAAGCAGCTCATAAGCAGCTCGTAAGCAGCTCGTAAGCAGCTCGTAAGCAGCTCGTAAGCAGCTCGTAAGCAGGTCGTAAGCAGCTCGTAAGCAGCTCGTAAGGAGCCCATATGCAGCTCATATGCAGCTCGTATGCAGCTCGTAAGGAGCCCGTATGCAGCTCGTATGCAGCTCGTATGCAGCTCGTATGCAGCTCGTATGCAGCTCGTATGCAGCTCGTATGCAGCTCGTAAGCAGCTCGCATGCAGCTCGCATGCAGCTCGTATGCAGCTCGTATGCAGCTCGTATGCAGCTCGTAAGCAGCTCGTAAGCAGCTCGTAAGCAGCTCACATGCAGCTCGCATGCAGCTCGTATGCAGCTCGTATGCAGCTCGTATGCAGCTCGTAAGCAGCTCGTAAGCAGCTCGTAAGCAGCTCGTAAGCGTGGAAGCCTGGAGATGCTAAATGTGTCTATTAACAGTAAATTACTGTGAGACTGGCAGATTTTTACATGATGGTAACCGGCTGACAATATTTAATGACCGCCACAGCCCTAGACGGGACCAGAACTCATCAGACGCACAAAGAAAAGTCTGTCAACTTAGGTGAAGGGCGCACACACACACACATATACACACACACACACACACACACGCACACGCACACGCACTAAATTCCCCCTCTCTCTCTCTGCAGTGCACCATCCCCCTCTCTCCCAAACTCACAACACAGTTCTGGCCAACAGCAGTTCAATTTTGTCTCACGCACACAGCTGTGTGATGAATAAGGGAGTCAGTACTGACCTTGAAGCTTGAGTCCCTCCCGCTGTGTAAGGAGGTCACACACACACACACACACACACACACACACACACACACACACACACACACACACACACACACACACACACACACACCCTGGCCCAGCGTTCCATTGCCTTCCCAGGGACCTGACAGAGCTGGACTGGGCAGCAACACACAACATTGAGCCCCTGTGGAAGCAAAAGCCCCTCGTCTGTCCTCTGATCGCTCCATTAACACTCCTTATCAGGCCCGGAGGGAGAGAGGGAGGGAGCTTACCGTAGTTCCCCACGTGTTTGTTAGTACATTGTTTCGTGAAATAAGACGATCCCAGACATGTTCCACACGCAAAAAAGCTTTTTTCTATCTAATGTGTTTTGCACAAATGTGTTTACATCCCTGTTAGTGAGCATTTCTCCTTTGCCAAGATAATCCATCCACCTGACAGGTGTGGCCTATCAAGAAGCTGATTAAACAGCATGATCATTACACAGATGCACCTTGTGCTGGGGCCAATAAAAGGCCACTCTAAAATGTGCAGTTTGGCCACACACCACTATGCCACAGATGTCTCTAGTTTGTAGGGAGCGCACAATTGGCATACTGACTGTCGGAATGTCCCACACAGCTGTTGCCTCCAATGTCATTTTAGATCATTTGGCAGTAAGTTCAACCGGCCTCAAAACCACAGACCACGTGTAACCACGCCAGCCCAGGACCTCCACGTTCGGCTTCTTCACCTGTGGGATGGTCTGAGACCAGCCACCTGGACAGCTGATGAGTTCTGCACACTGTTAGAAACCAGCTCAGGGAAGCTCATCTGCTCGTCGTCCTCACCAGGGTCAACGTTGTGAACAGAGTTCCCCATGGTGGTGGGGGGGTTATGGTATGGTGTTTGCTGATGTCAACGTTGTGAACAGAGTGCCCCATGGTAGCGGTGGGTTATGGTATGGTGGTTATTATGGTATGGTGGTTGTTATGGTAATGGTGGTTGTTATGGTAATGGGCAAGTATATGCTACGGACAATGAACACCATTACATACTGTGACGGGAGCACAGGAGGTTGGTGGCACCTTAATCAGGGAGGACGGGGCTCATGGTAATAACTGGAGTGGAATGGGTGGAATGGGTGGAATGGAGGACGGGGCTCGTGGTAATGACTGGAGTGGAATGGGTGGAATGGAGGACGGGGCTCGTGGTAATGGCTGGAGTGGAATGGGTGGAATGGAGGACGGGGCTCATGGTAATAACTGGAGAGGAATGGGTGGAATGGAGGACGGGGCTCGTGGTAATAACTGGAGTGGAATGGGTGGAATGGAGGATGGGGCTCATGGTAATAACTGGAGTGGAATGGGTGGAATGGAGGACGGGGCTCGTGGTAATGGCTGGAGTGGAATGGGTGGAATGGAGGACGGGGCTCGAGGTAATGACTGGAGTGGAATGGGTGGAATGGAGGACGGGGCTCGTGGTAATGACTGGAGTGGAATGGGTGGAATGGAGGACGGGGCTCGTGGTAATGACTGGAGTGGAATGGGTGGAATGGAGGACGGGGCTCGTGGTAATGACTGGAGTGGAATGGGTGGAATGGGTGGAATGGAGGACGGGGCTCGTGGTAATGACTGGAGTGGAATGGGTGGAATGGGTGGAATGGAGGACAGGGCTCGTGGTAATGACTGGAGTGGAATAGGTGGAATGGAGGACGGGGCTCATGGTAATGACTGGAGTGGAATAGGTGGAATGGAGGACGGGGCTCGTGGTAATGACTGGAGTGGAATAGGTGGAATGGAGGACGGGGCTCGTGGTAATGACTGGAGTGGAATGGGTGGAATGGAGGACGGGGCTCGTGGTAATGACTGGAGTGGAATGGGTGGAATGGAGGACGGGGCTCGTGGTAATGACTGGAGTGGAATGGGTGGAATGGAGGACGGGGCTCGTGGTAATGACTGGAGTGGAATTGTTGGAATGGAGGACGGGGCTCGTGGTAATGACTGGAGTGGAATGGGTGGAATGGAGGACGGGGCTCGTGGTAATGACTGGAGTGGAATGGGTGGAATGGAGGACGGGGCTCGTGGTAATGACTGGAGTGGAATGGGTGAAATGGGTGGAATGGAGGACGGGGCTCGTGGTAATGACTGGAGTGGAATAGGTGGAATGGAGGACGGGGCTCGTGGTAATGACTGGAGTGGAATGGGTGGAATGGAGGACGGGGCTCGTGGTAATGATTGGAGTGGAATGGGTGGAATGGAGGACGGGGCTCGTGGTAATGACTGGAGTGGAATGGGTGGAATGGAGGACGGGGCTCGTGGTAATGATTGGAGTGGAATGGGTGGAATGGAGGACGGGGCTCGTGGTAATGACTGGAGTGGAATGGGTGGAATGGAGGACGGGGCTCGTGGTAATGACTGGAGTGGAATGGGTGGAATGGAGGACGGGGCTCGTGGTAATGACTGGAGTGGAATAGGTGGAATGGAGGACGGGGCTCGTGGTAATGACTGGAGTGGAATGGGTGGAATGGAGGACGGGGCTCGTGGTAATGACTGGAGTGGAATAGGTGGAATGGGTGGAATGGGTGGAATGGGTGGAATGGAGGACGGGGCTCGTGGTAATGACTGGAGTGGAATGGGTGAAATGGGTGGAATGGAGGACGGGGCTCGTGGTAATGACTGGAGTGGAATGGGTGGAATGGAGGACGGGGCTCGTGGTAATGACTGGAGTGGAATGGGTGGAATGGAGGACGGGGCTCGTGGTAATGACTGGAGTGGAATGGGTGGAATGGAGGACGGGGCTCGAGGTAATGACTGGAGTGGAATGGGTGGAATGGAGGACGGGGCTCGTGGTAATGACTGGAGTGGAATGGGTGGAATGGAGGACGGGGCTCGTGGTAATGACTGGAGTGGAATGGGTGGAATGGAGGACGGGGCTCGAGGTAATGACTGGAGTGGAATGGGTGGAATGGGGGACGGGGCTCATGGTAATGACTGGAGTGGAATGGGTTGAATGGAGGACGGGGCTCGAGGTAATGACTGGAGTGGAATGGGTGGAATGGAGGACGGGGCTCGTGGTAATGACTGGAGTGGAATGGGTGGAATGGAGGACGGGGCTCGTGGTAATGACTGGAGTGGAATGGGTGGAATGGAGGACGGGGCTCGTGGTAATGACTGGAGTGGAATGGGTGGAATGGAGGACGGGGCTCGTGGTAATGACTGGAGTGGAATGGTATCATCAAACAACATGATTTTGATGCCGTTCCATTCGCTCCGTTCCAGACTTTATTATGAGCCGTCCTCCCCTCAGAAGCCTCCTCTGAGGGGAGGACGGGGAGGCCCATTGCAGTGCCATTCATCCTCCACCATCACCTCATGTTTCAGTATGATAATGAACGGCACAATGTCACAAGGACTTGAAAACAATTCCTGGAAGCTGAAAATGTCCTAGTTTTTCCATGGCCTGCATACTCACCAGGTATGTCACCCATTGAGCACGTTTGGGATGCTCTGGATCGACTTGTACGACACTGTGTTCGAGTTCCAACCAATATCCAAAGTCCCAAAGGGCGGTGCACAATTGGCCCAGCGTCGTCTGGGTTAGGGTTTGGCCCGGGGGGAAGGCCGTCATTGTAAATAAGAATTAGTTCTTAACTGACTTGCCTAGTTAAATAAAGGTTCAATGAAATAAAATAAAATGATCAAACCGACAGGCTAATCCTTGGGATGATGCTGCACGAACAAATTATTTTTCAGTTTACTTTTCAGTTTACCATCGCCTGTAATAGAGGAGAGGAGGAAAGATGGAAGGAGAGAGATGGTAGACTGGCCTCCCAGGCAAGAAGGAGAGGAGATTTAAAAGCGGAGGAGAGGAGCAGGGGACGAGAGAGAAAGAGAGAGAGCGGGGGGGTGGTGGAGTGATGCTGCAGTGACATCAACCACCCGAGCCACTGCCTGTTCACCCAGCTATCATCCAGAAGGCAACGTGTATCAAGATCAGTACAGGTGCATCAAAGCTGGGACCGAGAGACTGAAAATCAGCTTCTATCTCAAGGCCATCAGACTGTTAAATAGCCATCACTAGCACACAGAGGCTGCTGCCCTATATACATAGACTTGAAACCACTGGCCACTTTAATACATGGAACACTAGTCACTTAACTTATAATAATAATAATTATAATGTTTACATATCTTGCATTTCTCATCTCAAATGTATATCCTGTATTCTATTCTCACCGGAGAAGATGGCAGACGTTTTACGTGACCCCAGACGATTGTGTTTTTTTGTTTGTTTATTTGCGTTGTTTGTAACATGTTTTTGTACATAATGTTGCCGTCTATGACTGAAAATATCTTCTACACATCAGGACTGTGACTCACCACGACTCTGACGAGCCACAACACGGAGGATATACTGCTTCCTTCGAGAACAGGCCCCCCAAGCCCCATGATCTGCGTGAAGAGGAGGCAGGGAAAGAGGGGAATAAAGGGCGTGATGCCTTCTGAGAATTCGTAGGCGATCGAAAAAAAAACCTACTTCTGCTAGCAAACGTGCAATCTTTGGACAATAAAATCAATGAGTTACGTGAAAGATTAAACTACCAGCGGGACATTAAAAACTGTAATATCTTATGCTTCACAGAGTCATGGCTGAACGACGACAACAACATCAACGTACAGATGGCTGGTTATACGATGTACCGGCAGGACAGAACCGCGGCATCTGGTAAGACAGGGGGCGGCGGTCTATGTATTTTTGTAAACGCCAGCTGTAAACAACAGCTGGTGCACGATATCTAAGGAAGTCTCAAGCTATTTCTCGCACATCACCCGAGGTAGAGTATCTCATGATAAGCTGTAGATCACATTACCTACCGAGAGAGTTTTCATCTTCGTAACTTTGTAGGTGTTTACACCACAGTCAGAGGCTGGTGGCTGCCGGGGACTTCAATGCAGGGAAACTTAAATCCGTTTTAACAAATTTCGGTCAGCATGTTAAATGTGTAACCACCTAAACTCCAAGCACAGAGAAGCATACAAAGCTCTCCCTCACCCTCCATTTGGCAAATCTGACGATAATTCTATGCCCTCCGACGAAACAGGCAATGCGTCAATACAGACTAAGATCGAATCCCACTGCACTGGTTCTGTCGCTCGTCGGATGTGGCAGGACTTGCAAACCATTACAGACTACAAAGGGAAGCACAGCCACGAGATGCCCAGTGACACGAGCCCATCAGACAAGCTATACTACTTCTATGCTCGCTTCGAGGCAAAGAACACTGAAACATGCATGAGAGCACCAGCTGTTCCGGAAGACTGTGTGATCACGCTCTCCACAGCCGATGTGAGTAAAACCATTAAACAAGTCAACATTCACAAGGCCTTGGGCCAGACGGATTACCAGGACATGTGCTCCCAGCATGTGTTGACCAACTGGCAAGTTTCTTCAATTACATTTCCAACCTGTCCCTGACTGAGTCTGTAATACCAACATGTTTCAAGCAGACCAGAATAGTCCCTGTGCCCAAGAACACAAAGCCACCCTGCCAAAACGACTACCGACCCGTAGCACTCACGTTCGTAGCCATGAAGTGCTTTGAAAGGCTGGTCATGGCTCACATCAACACCATTATCCCAGAAACCCTAGACCCACTCCAATTTGCATACCGCCCTAACAGATCCACAGATGATGCAATCTCTGTTGCACTCCACACAGCCCTTTCCCACCTGGACAAAAGAAACACCTATGTGAGAATGCTGTTCATTGACTACAGCTCAGCGTTCAACACCATAGTGCCCTCAAAGCTCATCAATAAGCTAAGGATCCTGGGACTAAACACCTCCCTCTGCAACTGGATCCTAGACTTCCTGACGGGCCGCCCCCAGGTGGTGAGGATAGGTTGCAACACATCCGCCAAGCTGATCCTCAACACTGGGGCCCCCCAGTTGTGCGTTCTCAATCCCCTCCTGTTCACTCATGACTGCACGGCTAAGCACGACTCCAACACCATCATTCAATTTGCAATGGTAGGCCTGATCACCGACAACGAAGAGACAGCCTATAGGGAGGAGGTCAAAGACCTGACCGTGTGGTAACAGGACAACAACCTCACCCTCAACGTGATCAAAATGAAGGAGATGATTGTGGACTACAGGAAAAAGAAGACCGAGTACGCCCCCATTCTCATCGACGGGGCTGTAGGGGAGCAGGTTGAGAGCTTCAAGTTCCTTGGTGTCATCACAACAAACTAACATGGTCCAAGCACACCAAGACAGTCGTGAAGAGGGTACGACAAAACCTTTCCCCCCTTAAGGAGACTGAAAAGTCTTGGCATGGGTCCTCAGATCCTCAAAAGGTTCTACAGCTGCACCATCGAGAGCATCCTGACTCGGTTGCATCACCGCCTGGTATGGCAACTGCTCGGCATCTGACCATAAGGCGCTACAGAAGGTAGTGCGTACGGCCCAGTACATCACCGGGGTCAAGCTTCCTGCCATCCAGGACCTCTATACCAGGCGGTGTCAGAGGAAGGCCCTAAAAATTGTCTAAAGACTGCAGCCACCACACGGCAAGCGGTACAGGAGCACCAAGTCTAGGTCGAAGAGGCTTCTAAACAGCTTCTACCCCCAAGCTATAAGACTCCTGAACACCTAGTTAAATGTCTACCCAGACTATTTGCATTGCCCCCCACCCTCTCCCCCTCTCTACCCCACTGCTACTCTCTGTTGTTATCATCTATGCATAGTCACTTTAATAACTCTACCTACATGTACATACTACCTCAACTAACCGGTACCCCTGCACATTGACTCTGTACCGGTACCGCCCTGTATATATTGGTATCTCTTACTTTTTGCTGCTATTTAATTACTTGTTACTTTTCTCTCTTATTCTTATCCGTATATTTTTGAAACTGCATCATTGGTCAGGGGCTTGTTAGCATTTCACAGACCTGTTGTATTCGGCGCATGTGACTCATAAAATTATATTCTATCGCTCTTCAATATATTAATATATTCTTTATTCCATTCCTTTACTTAGATGTGTGTGTATTAGGGAACATGTGTATGTGACCAATAAAATGTGATTTTAAGAATAATTAATGCTGACTCAGCGTGTGTGTGTGTTGGCTGTATACATTGTGCTGACTAAGATTGTGCCTCCGTATTGTGACCTTGGTGATTTTGGAATGTGTGGCCAGTGGAATAATGAGACATCCTCACTAGAGAGAAATAGAGAGAGACAGAGTCAGAGATAGAGAGAGATAGAAAGAGACAAAGAGACAAAGAGAGAGAGCAAGAGAGTAAGAGACAGTAAGAGAGAGTGTGAGAGAGAAAGACAGAGCGCGAGAGAGACAGTGAGAGAGAGAGACAGAGAGAGAGAGCGTGAGAGAGAGACAGAGAGAGAGTTTGAGAGAGAGTGTGAGAGAGAGTGTGAGAGAGAGAGTGAGAGAGAGAGAGAGAGAGAGAGAGTGTGAGAAAGTGAGAATGAGAGCGAGAATGAGAGAGAGAGAGAATGAGAGAGATAATTAGAGAGAGAATTAGAGAGAGAGTGTGAGAGAGAGTGTGAGAGAGAGACAGAGAGCGAGAGAGAGAGAGAGACACACAGAGAGAGAGACACACAGAGAGAGAGACACAGAGAGAGAGACACAGAGAGAGAGAGACACACAGAGAGAGAGACACAGAGAGAGAGAGAGAGGGAATGAGAGAGAGAGACACAGAGAGAGAGAGAGAGGGAATGAGAGAGAGAGACACAGAGAGAGAGAGAGAGAGAGACACAGAGAGAGAGAGAGACACAGAGAGAGAGAGACACAGAGAGAGACACAGAGAGAGAGAGAGGGAATGAGAGAGAGAGACACAGAGAGAGAGAGAGAGAGAGAGAGAGAGAGAGAGAGAATGAGAGAGAGAGAGACAGAGAGAGAGAGAGAGAGAGAGAGAGAGAGAGAGAGAGAGAGAGAGAGAGAGAGAGAGAGACAGAGAGAGAGAGAGAGAGAGAGAGAGAGAAGAGAGAGAGACACAGAGAGAGAGAGAGAGAGAGAGAGAGAGAGACACAGAGAGAGAGAGAGAGAGAGAGAGAGAGAGAGAGAGAGACACAGAAGAGAGAGAGAGAGAGAGAAAGAGAGAGAGAGAGAGAAGAAGAGAGAGAGACACAGAGAGAGAGAGAAGACACAGAGGATGAGAGAGAGAAGAGAGAGAGACACAGAGAGAGAGAGAGAGAGAGAGAGAGACACAGAGAGAGAGACACAGAGAGAGAGAGAGAGAGAGAGAGAGAGAGAGAGAGAGAGAGAGAGAGAGAGGAGAAGAGAAAGAGTCAGTGGGAGTAAGGAGGAGAGACAGTCCTATTTGAGAATGGATGTTATAGAAATTAATGTTCAGTTGTTTTATTAATATGTGAAAAACGAAGAAAAGAATATACAACCAAAAAACAGACATTACATGCCAATAGGGACAGATAACCTGATCCTGTCTTTCCCCATCAACACCCTCAGTCTCTCAGTCCATGAAGCCTTCAGAAAGTATGAAGATCATCAAAGGTTAGTGATTCATGTTCTCATCCCTCCATATATCTAACCCTTCCATTCATCCCTCCATCCATCCTTCCATCAATATATCCCCTCCATCCACCCCCCTCCATCCATTCATCCCTTCATCCATCCATCCATCAATATATCCCCTCCATCCATCCCCCTCCATCCATTCATCCCTTCATCCATCCATCCATCAATATATCCCCTCCATCAATATATCCCCTCCATCCATCCCTCCATCCCCCCTCCATCCCTCCATCCCCCTCCATCCATCCATCATCCCCCATCCCCATCCCTCCATATATCCCATCCATCCCTCCATCCATCCATCCCTCCCTCCATTCATCCCCATCCCTCCATATATCCCATCCATCCATCCATCCCCCATCCCCCATATATCCCATCCATCCCTTCATCCATCCATCCCCATCCCTCCATCCATCCCCCATCCCTCCATATATCCCATCCATCCCCCTCCACCCCCATCCATCCCTCCATATATCCCATCCATCTCTCCCTCCATCCATCCCTTCATCCATCCATCCTTCCCTCCATATATCCCCTCCATCCCTCCATCCCCCATCCTTCCCTCCATATATCCCCTCCATCCCTCCATCCCCCATCCTTCCCTCCATATATCCCCTCCATCCCTCCATCCCTCCATCCATCCCTACCTTCATCCATCCATCCTTCCCTCCATATATCCCCTCCATCCATCCATCCCCCATCCTTCCCTCCATATATCCCCTCCATCCCCCATCCATCCCTACCTTCATCCATCCATCCTTCCATATATCCCATCCCCCATCCATCCCTCCCTTCATCCATCCTTCCATATATCCCCTCCATCCCCCATCCATCCCTCCCTTCATCCATCCTTCCATATATCCCCTCCATCCCCCATCCATCCTTCCATATATCACATCCATCCATCCATCCCCCATCCATCCCCCCATCCATCCCTCCCTTCATCCATCCATCCATCCTTCCATATATCCCATCATCCCATCCTTCCATATATCCCCTCCCTCCATCCATCATCCCATCCTTCCATATATCCCCTCCCTCCATCCATCATCCCATCCTTCCAGATATCCCCTCCCTCCATCCATCATCCCATCCTTCCAGATATCCCCTCCCTCCATCCATCATCCCATCCTTCCTGATCCTGTGTATCCCTGCTGAGGCCTAGTCAATACAGCTGTGGTGTTCCTCGTTGTGGTCTCCTCCATCCCCTCCAACTATCTATCCCTCCCTCATCAATACCAGCGTGTTGTGCTGAATGTCTCACTGCGGTCTCCACGGAACGACCAGGCTGAATAATGGATCAGCTATCCCAGCCGCAGAGGACCGTGTTGGGGCCAACGAAACACCACAGATGATCCCTGACCTGGCTGTCAGACCACCAGCTCTTTTAATTAAGGCTGTATTATTCCAGACAGTCCTGACCACCGAGGACACGAGACTGGAGGCCTAAAGCACTT
The DNA here is from genome assembly GCF_021184085.1 of Oncorhynchus gorbuscha. Taxonomy (NCBI): domain Eukaryota; kingdom Metazoa; phylum Chordata; class Actinopteri; order Salmoniformes; family Salmonidae; genus Oncorhynchus; species Oncorhynchus gorbuscha. The sequence goes on along the minus strand of NC_060174.1, from coordinate 108,616,022 downwards.
CATTCATTCCAATAAGATGGTGTCTACGCGCTCTCTTTCTCTATCAATTTAAAAAGCTTTCAAAATGTTTCATTGTCATGACATCTCTCTCTCTCTCTCTCTCTCTCTCTCTCTCTCTCTCTCTCTCTCTCTCTCTCTCTCTCTCTCTCTCTCTCTCTCTCTCTCTCTCTCTCTCTCTCTCTCTCTCTCTCTCTCTCTCTCTCTCTCTCTCTCTCTCTCTCTCTCTCTCTCTCTCTCTCTCTCTCTCTCTCTCTCTCTCTCTCTCTCTCTCTCTCTCTCTCTCTCTCTCCTCTCCCTCCCTCCCTCTCCCTCTCTCTCTCTCTCTCTCTCTCTCTCCTCCCTCCCTCCCTCCCTCCCTCCCTCCCTCCCTCCCTCCCTCCCTCCCTCCCTCCCTCCCTCCCTCCCTCCCTCCCTCCCTCCCTCCCTCCCTCCCTCCCTCCCTCCCTCCCTCCCTCCCTCCCAAGGGGCTTTATTGGCAGGGGAAACACATTGCCAGAGCAAGTGAGGTAGACTATTTTTATTGTTCATTTCACTTTTGTATATTAACAGTAAACATTTAACATACAGAAGTTTCAAAAGAATAAAGACCTTACAAATGTCATATTATGTCTATATGCAATGTTGTAACGATGAACAAATGGTTAGTGTACAAAAGGGAAAATAAATGGACCACCCATACGTAGAATGTATGCACACATGACTGTAAGTCGCTTTGGATAAAAGCGTCTGCTAAATGGCATATATTATGATTATTATAAATAAGCATAAATATGGGTTGTATTGACAATGGTGTTTGTTCTTCACTGGTTGACCTTTACTTGTGCCAACAGGTCACAAATCTTGCTGCTGTGATGCACACTGTGGAATTTCACCCTGTAGATATGGGAGTTTATCAAAATAGGATTTGTTTTCTAATTCTTTGTGGATCTGTGTAATCTGAGGGAAATATGTGTCTCTAATATGGTCATACATTGGGCAGGAGGTTAGGAAGTGCAGCTCAGTTTCCACCTTATTTTGTGGGCAGTGTGCACATAGCCTGTCTTCTCTTGAGAGCCATGTCTGCCTATGGTGACCTCTCTCAATAGCAAGGCTATGCCCACTGAGTCTGTACATAGTCAAAGCTTTCCTTAATTTTGGGTCAGTCACAGTGGTCAGGTGTTCTCTCTCTCTCTGCTCTGAAATTGCCCCATGAAACTAATCTCAGGTCAGTTTTTCTTCTCTCCCGTAATGGTAGAGGAATGAATTAGTATTTGAGGTGAGTTAGATGGAAGATAA
>NC_060174.1:108587247-108612247 GCF_021184085.1 Oncorhynchus gorbuscha | reverse complement strand
ATAACCCAGCATCAATAACCCATCATCAATAACCCATCATCAATAACCCATCATCAATAACCCAGCATCAATAACCCAGCATCAATAACCCAGCACCAATAACCCAGCACCAATAACCCATCATCAATAACCCAGCATCAATAACTCATCATCAATAACCCAGCACCCAGCACCAATAACACAGCATCATTAACCCAGCACCAGCATCAGTAACCCAGCATCATTAACCCAGCACCAGCATCAATAACCCAGCATCAATAACCCAGCAGTTGGGTCAACCAAACAGTATTTTTCAAGTGTAGCCAAACAGCCCAGTATTTTTTCAAGTGTAGCCTAAGAAACGTAGCCTTTAGGCTAAAGAGATTCTAGCATAATGGGATGAAAACATCCCCTCACACACACAGTCCAGATACCCCTCGCCTAGGCTATAGGACATTAGCGCATCTGAGATGTGCATTAAAACACATTTGTTTGCAAACAGAAATCACTTTTTGTTCATTCCCAGCCGGGTTTAAAATATCCCCTGGTATGCAGAGCATCGCTAGGTGATATTCAAACATAATGATATAAACGGAAGGGATGGCATTTAGTTTAGCACAGGTTACTCCATTCACGGAGAAGCAGGTGCACTTAGCCTATTGAATTGAAATAATATATATAATATATGCCATTTAGCAGACGCTTTTATCCAAAGCGACTTACAGTCATGTGTGCATACATTCTACGTATGGGTGGTCCCGGGATCAATACCCTGGCGTTACAAGCACCATGCTCTACCAACTGAGCTAAAGGACCGCCAATATTAAAATAAACATGCATAAATAGACACCACCCTATTGTGCTTACATAATAAGCTAAATATCCTGTTGAAAACAAACTATAGGCTCATTCTTTCTGGGTCACTCATAGGCTAGTTGTAGTCTACATACGGCGAAAACAATGCATAGAGCACAATGCTACTGGGCCTTTGTTCAATCCCGCAGCCTGCAGAGAGGTGAACCATAACCCAATATAACGTGTTAGGGTTGTCCTCGGTTGTTGGCGAGGTGTTTAACATTGTTCCAATACAGCGAGGTGCAGTGTTCAGAAACAATGTTACGATTCGGAGTTTGTGTGTGTAACAGACACACGTGCACATGATGGTATCAATTTTGTTTAATGTTTCATTGGCTTGTCAATGGGGTCAAGTTAATGTTATTCATTCGGCATTCGGGCTCAGCTGAAATTGGACACACACACACACACACACACACACACACACACACACACACACACACACACACACACACACACACACACCATCTCGACTATTTCCGGTAACATATTTCCGAGTGTCGCCAGTGTCACATCCATACATGAATATCCTTCACACAGAGAGAGAGACGGACCATACCGTCAATAACCGCTGGATAACTGCAACCTACTGCTCCGTAGCGAGGGGTCACACATCACATGCCTTGGTTCAGCTTCAAGCCCATTACAAATCACAGTCGTTGTCCTCCTCCCTCTCTACCTACCTCTCTACAGCGTTACTGATACTCCAGCCTCTCAGTATCTCCACTGCGTGATTGAAAAACGACATTAATACTTCCACTGATCAGACATCTGATATCATCTGGCAAAGCCTTGGCCACTAAATAGATAGATAAAACAGGAGTTTTACGGCTGCTACACGCAGCGGTGTAGGACGACAGCAGCACAGTGATTCCAACATCTCCTAATGTTGCCTATCGGACTATAGTTTCTACTTACCAGGTTGAGAACCGTTTCGACGATGTCCCGGTTGCTAACCTCTCCAACCTGAATGAGACCCACCAGCACTGCGAATTTCATTTGGATATTCCTGATTGGCACGGCGGGGTTGATGACCCCGGCCTGGAGCACCATAGAACCGGATCCAGAGACCATCCTGTCCCCGATGGGAGCCGAACCAGCGCCCGTGACGACCTGCGGCTGACCGGGGCCCGGGGGAGGAGCGGATCTGTCTGGATGTGAGAGTGGAGGTGCAGTAGCCGGTTTCTCGCTCGACATTTCCCCTTTAAAGACGAGAGAGGAGCGGCCTGCTGGGGTCTCTTTCTTGTCTCTTTCTTGTCTCTTTCTCAAACACCTGCTCTAGACCACAATTCTGTCGTTCCGCTGCTAAAAAAAAATATAGTAAAATATGGGGAATGGGGGAGTTATAAGGAGTATGAAATTACAAAAGAAACGATAAATTAACCTCTCCTCTTCTTTAATGGTGCGAAGGAATGCATAAATAAAACGCGCTATCTCTATGCTCCGCAGAACGGCACCCTCTCTCGTATCTCTGTCTGTCTCTGTCTCTGTCTCTGTCTCTCTGTCTCTCTGGGAAGCTGCAGTGAGCGGTGCTCGTCGTCATGACGCCATGTTGACGCCCCCTGGCAGCGTATTTGCGCGCTTTCCACGCCTGCGCACTGGAGAGCTCAGCAGGCTGCGCTCATGCAATCATGAAGAAGAGAGTGAATTCGGAAAGCAATCAGACCTCTTCCCTTTTTACACATTTTGTTATGTTACAGCCTTGTTTTAAAATTGATAGCATCATTTATTCCCCCTTATCAATCTACACACAATAGCCCGCAGTGACAAAGCGAAAACAGGTTTTTAGCTATTTTTACAAATGTATTTAAAAATGAAAAATAAATACCTTATTTACATAAGTATTCAGACCCTATGCTATGAGACTCGAAATTGAGCTCAGGTGCACCCTTTTTCCATTGATAATCCTTGAAATGTTTCTACAACTTGATCGGAGTCCACTTGTGGTAAATTCAATTAATTGGACATGATTTGGAAAGATCCCACAGTTGACAGTGCATGTCAGAGCGAGAACCAAGCCATGAGGTGGAAGGAATTGTCCGTAGAGCTCCGAGACAGGATTGTGTCGAGGCACAGATCTGGGGAAGGCTACCAACACATGTTTCATAAAAATATAAAACTGATATCACATTTACATAAGTCAAAGTAGATTTGTATGAAATGTATTTATTTCAGAGTACTGATGTCCTTATATGATCTGTAATTCAGTCAAATCTTTGCAATTGTTGAATGTTGCATTTATATTTTTTTGTTCTGTATAATATGAAAACATAAAACTAAAATAAGTATATTTTAAATCAAATACTTTTAAACTTTAACTCAAGTAGTATATTACTGTGTGTCATATTAATATTTTGTGAGCAGCATTTGTGTAGTTGAAATAGAGTTCAGCGGGTGTAGAGGGAGAGTGAATTTTTGTGTGGTCTCTGAGTCCCAGACAGAACCTGTTTATTTATTTACGTGCCAAACTGTTGACTGGGTCCTCCTTCCTTTTTCTTACTTCCTTGAGTCTTCTCCTCCTCCACCCCATCTTCTCTTCTCCTCCTCCACCCCATCTTCTCCTCTCCTTAAGTATCTTTACTTTAACTCAAGTAGTATATTACTGGGTCTCCTCCTCTCATTTTTTCCTCTGTCATTTTCTCTCCTCCTAAGTATCTTTACTTTAACTCTCAGTAGTATATTCATCTGGGTGACTAACCCTTCCTTACTTGAGTCATTTTCTATCTCCTCCTCTCCCATCTTTACTTTAACTCAAGTAGTATATTACTCTTCTCCTGACTAATCCTCTTTTACTTGAGTCATTTTCTATCCCCTCCTCTCCCATCCTTTACTTTAACTCCATCCTCTTCTATCCCCTCCTTCCCATCCTCTTCTCCTTCCCTCCTCTCCCATCCTCTTTACTTGAGTCCCATTTTCTCCCATTAAGTATCCCCTTTCCCATCCTCTTTAACTCCAATCCTCTAGTATCCCATTACTCTCCTGACTAACATTTTCTCCTCCCCTCCTCTCCCATTTTCTATCCTCTCCCATCTTCTCCTCCCCTCCTTTCCCATCCTCTTCTCCTCTCCCCTCCTAAGTCTCCCATCCTATTTTTTCCTCCACTCCCATCCTCTTCTCAACCATTGAGCATGTTCCTGGGATCCTCTGGATTCTCTTCTCCTCCCCTCCTCTCCCATCCTCTTCTCCTCCCCTCCTCTCCCAGCTCATCTAAAGAGGATTCCCAGACAACATTCCACAATCAACAGCCGGATCCAACTCTGTCCTGAAGGAGATGTGTCATGCTGCATCCCATCTGTATTCCCCTCCTCTCCCATCCCTTCTCCTCCCCTCCTCTCCCATCCTCTTCTCCTCTCCCTCCTCTCCCATCCTCTGATCCTCCCCTCCTCTCCCATCCTCTTCTCCTCCCCTCCTCTCCCATCCTCTTCTCCTCCCCTCCTCTCCCATCCTCTTCTCCTCCCCTCCTCTCCCATTCTCTTCTCCTCCCCCTCCTCTCCCATCCTCTTCTCCTCTCCCCTCCTCTCCCATCCTCTTCTCCTCCCCTCCTTCCCATCCTCTGTCTTATATGATCCCTCAGTCAAATCTTTGAAATTCCTTCCCATCCTGCATTTCTCCTCCCCTCCTCTCCCATATAATTGAAAACATAAAACTCCCATCCTTGGGTTCTCCTCCACTCACCCATTCTCTTCACACCCACACTCCCACTCACTCCCCTCCTCTCCCATTCTCTTCTCCTCACCTCTCCCATCCTCTTCTCCTCTCCCTCCTCTCCCATCCTCTTCTCCTCCCCTCCTCTCCCATCCTCTTCTCCTCCCCTCCTCTCCCATCCTCTTCTCCTCCCTCCTCTCCCATCCTCTTCTCCTCCCCTCCTCTCCCATCCTCTTCTCCTCCCCTCCTCTCCCATCCTGTTCTCCTCCCCTCCTCTCCCATCCTCCCTCCCTCCCATCCTCTTCTCCTCCCCTGTCTCCCATCCTCTTCTCCTCCCCTCCTCTCCCATCCTCTTCTCCTCCCCTCCTCTCCCATCCTCTTCTCCTCCCCTTCTCTCCCATTCTCTTCTCCTCCCCTCCTCTCCCATCCTCTTCTCCTCCCCTCCTCTCCCATCCTCTTTCCTCCCCTCCTCTCCCATCCTCTTCTTCCCCTCCTCTCCCATCCTCTTCTCCTCTGTCTCCTCTCCCATCTCCTCCTTCCCTCCTCTCCCATCCTCTTCTCCTCTCCCCTCCTCCCATCCTCTTCTCCTCCCCTCCTCCCACCCCTTCTCTCTCCCCTCCTTCCCATCCTCTTTCCTCCTCCTCTCCCATCCATCTTCTCCTCCCCTCCTCTCCCATCCTCTTCTCCTCCCCCTCCTCTCCCATCTTCTCCTCTCCCCTCCTCTCCCATCCTCTTCTCCTTCCCTCCTCTCCCATCCTCTTCTCCTCTCCTCCTCTCCCATCCTCTTCTCCTCCCCTCCTCTCTCCTCTCCCTCCCTCCCATCCTCTTCTCCTCCCCTCCTCTCCCATCCTCTTCTCCTCCCCTCCTCTCCCATTCTCTTCTCCTCCCTCCTCTCCCATTCTCTTCTCCTCCCCTCCTCTCCCATCTTCTCCTCCCCTCCTCTCCCATCCTCTTCTCCTCCCCTCCTCTCCCATCCTCTTCTCCTCCCCTCCTCTCCCATCCTCTTCTCCTCCTCCTCTCCCATCTTCTCCTCTCCCCTCCTCTCCCATCCTCTTCTCATCCCCTCCTCTCCCATCCTCTTCTCCTCCCCTCCTCTCCCATCCTCTTCTCCTCCCCTCCTCTCCCATCCCCTCCTCTCCCATCCTCTTCTCTCCCTCCTCCTCCCCTCCTCTCCCATCCTCTTCTCCTTCTCCTCTCCCCTCCTCTCCCATCCTCTTCTCCTCCCCTCCTCTCCTATCCTCTTCTCCTCCCCTCCTCTCCCATCCTCTTCTCCTCCCCTCCTCTCCCATCCTCTTCTCCTCCCCTCCTCTCCCATCCTCTTCTCCTCCCCTCCTCTCCCATCCTCCCCTCCTCTCCCATCCTCTTCTCCTCCCCTCCTCTCCCATCCTCTTCTCCTCCCCTCCTCTCCCATCCTCTTCTCCTCCCCTCCTCTCCCATCCTCTTCTCCTCCCCTCCTCTCCCATCCTCTTCTCCTCCCCTCCTCTCCCATCCTCCCCTCCCTCCCATCCTCTTCTCCTCCCCTCCTCTCCCATCCTCTTCTCCTCCCCTCCTCTCCCATCCTCTTCTCCTCCCCTCCTCTCCCATCCTCTTCTCCTCCCCTCCTCTCCCATCCTCTTCTCCTCCCCTCCTCTCCCATTCTCTTCTCCTCCCCTCCTCTCCCATCCTCTTCTCCTCCCCTCCTCTCCCATCCTCTTCTCCTCCCCTCCTCTCCCATCCTCTTCTCCTCCCCTCCTCTCCCATCCTCTTCTCCTCCCCTCCTCTCCCATCCTCTTCTCCTCCCTCCTCTCCCATTCTCTTCTCCTCCCCTCCTCTCCCATCCTCTTCTCTCCCCTCCTCTCCCATCCTCTTCTCCTCCCCTCCTCTCCCATCCTCTTCTCCTCTCCCCTCCTCTCCCATCCTCTTCTCCTCCCCTCCTCTCCCATCCTCTTCTCCTCCCCTCCTCTCCCATCCTCTTCTCCTCCCCTCCTCTCCCATCCTCTTCTCCTCCCCTCCTCTCCCATCCTCTTCTCCTCCTCCCCTCCTCTCCCATCCTCTTCTCCTCCCCTCCTCTCCCATCCTCTTCTCCTCCCCTCCTCTCCCATCCTCTCTCCTCCCCTCCTCTCCCATCCTCTTCTCCTCCCCTCCTCTCCCATCCTCTTCTCCTCCCCTCCTCTCCCATCCTCTTCTCCTCCCCTCTCCCATTCTCTTCTCCTCCCCTCCTCTCCCATCCTCTTCTCCTCCCCTCCTCTCCCATTCTCTTCTCCTCCCCTCCTCTCCCATCCTCTTCTCCTCTCCCCTCCTCTCCCATCCTCTTCTCCTCCCCTCCTCTCCCATCCTCTTCTCCTCCCCTCCTCTCCCATCCTCTTCTCCTCCCCTCCTCTCCCATCCTCTTCTCCTCCCCTCCTCTCCCATCCTCTTCTCCTCCCCTCCTCTCCCATCCTCTTCTTCTCTCTCCCATCCTCCCCTCCCTCCCATCCTCTTCTCCTCCCCTCCTCTCCCATCCTCTTCTCCTCCCCTCCTCTCCCATCCTCTTCTCCTCCCCTCCTCTCCCATCCTCTTCTCCTCCCCTCCTCTCCCATTCTCTTCTCCTCCCCTCCTCTCCCATCTCTTCTCCTCCCCTCCTCTCCCATCCTCTTCTCCTCCCCTCCTCTCCCATCCTCTTCTCCTCCCCTCCTCTCCCATCCTCTTCTCCTCTCCCCTCCTCTCCCATCCTCTTCTCCTTCCCTCCTCTCCCATCCTCTTCTCCTCTCCCCTCCTCTCCCATCCTCTTCTCCTCCCCTCCTCTCCCATCCTCTTCTCCTCTCCCCTCCTCTCCCATCCTCTTCTCCTCCCCTCCTCTCCCATCCTCTTCTCCTCCCCTCCTCTCCCATCCTCTTCTCCTCTCCCCTCCTCTCCCATCCTCTTCTCCCTCCCCTCCTCTCCCATCCTCTTCTCCTTCCCTCCTCTCCCATCCTCTTCTCCTCTCCCCTCCCTCTCCCATCCTCTTCCCTCCCCTCTTCTCCTCTCCCCTCCTCTCCCATCCTCTTCTCCTCCCCTCCTCTCCCATCCTCTTCTCCTCCCCTCCTCTCCCATTCTCTTCTCCTCCCCTCCTCTCCCATTCTCTTCTCCTCCCTCCTCTCCCATCTCTTCTCCTCCCCTCCTCTCCCATCCTCTTCTCTCCCCTCCTCTCCCATCCTCTTCTCCTCTCCCCTCCTCTCCCATCCTCTTCTCCTCCCCTCCTCTCCCATCCTCTTCTCCTCTCCCCTCCTCTCCCATCCTCTTCTCCTCCCCTCCTCTCCCATCCTCTTCTCCTCCCCTCCTCTCCCATCCTCTTCTCCTCCCCTCCTCTCCCATCCTCTCCCATCCTCTTCTCCTCCCCTCCTCCTCTCCCCTCCTCTCCCATCCTCTTCTCCTCCCCTCCTCCTCTCCCCTCCTCTCCCATCCTCTTCTCCTCCCTCCTCTCCCATTCTCTTCTCCTCCCCTCCTCTCCCATTCTCTTCTCCTCCCCTCCTCTCCCATCCTCTTCTCCTCCCCTCCTCTCCCATCCTCTTCTCCTCCCCTCCTCTCCCATCCTCTTTCTCCTCCCTCCTCTCCCATCCTCCCCTCCCTCCCATCCTCTTCTCCTCCCCTCCTCTCCCATCCTCTTCTCCTCCCCTCCTCTCCCATCCTCTTCTCCTCCCCTCCTCTCCCATCCTCTTCTCCTCCCCTCCTCTCCCATCCTCTTCTCCTCCCCTCCTCTCCCATCCTCTTCTCCTCCCCTCCTCTCCCATCCTCTTCTCCTCCCCTCCTCTCCCATCCTCTTCTCCTCTCCCCTCCTCTCCCATCCTCTTCTCCTTCCCTCCTCTCCCATCCTCTTCTCCTCTCCCCTCCTCTCCCATCCTCTTCTCCTCCCCTCCTCTCCCATCCTCTTCTCCTCTCCCTCCTCTCCCATCCTCTCTCCTCCTCCCCTCCTCTCCCATCCTCTTCTCCTCCCCTCCTCTCCCATCCTCTTCTCCTCCCCTCCTCTCCCATCCTCTTCTCCTCCCCTCCTCTCCCATCCTCTTCTCCTCTCCCCTCCTCTCCCATCCTCTTCTCCTCCCTCTCTCCCATCCTCTTCTCCTCTCCCCTCCTCTCCCATCCTCTTTCTCCCCTCCTCTTCTCCTCCCCTCCTCTCCCATCCTCTTCTCCTCCCTCTCTCCCATCCTCTTCCCCTCCCCTCCTCTCCCATTCTCTTCTCCTCCCCCCTCTCCCATTCTCCCCTCCTCTCTCCCATCCTCTTCTCTCCCCTCCTCTCCCATCCTCTTCTCCTCTCCCCTCCTCTCCCATCCTCTTCTCCTCTCCCCTCCTCTCCCATCCTCTTCTCCTCCCTCCTCTCCCATCCTCTTCTCCTCTCCCCTCCTCTCCCATCCTCTTCTCCTCCCCTCCTCTCCCATCCTCTTCTCCTCCCCTCCTCTCCCATCCCCTCCTCTCCCATCCTCTTCTCCTCCCCTCCTCCTCTCCCCTCCTCTCCCATCCTCTTCTCCTCCCCTCCTCCTCTCCCCTCCTCTCCCATCCTCTTCTCCTCCCCTCCTCTCCCATCCTCTTCTCCTCCCCTCCTCTCCCATCCTCTTCTCCTCCCCTCCTCTCCCATGCTTCAATTCCTCCGTCCTTCTCTCCATCGCTTCATCTCATCTTCTGTCGAAGGCCAAAGCAGCAACCCAGATGTTCTATGCACTGTGTGTGTGTGTGTGTGTGTGTGTGTGTGTGTGTGTGTGTGTGTGTGTGTGTGTGTGTGTGTGTGTGTGTGTGTGTGTGTGTGTGTGTGTGTGTGTGTGTGTGTGTGTGTGTGTGTGTGTGTGTGTGTGTGTGTAGAACCTTTCAGCTAAGCACATTTGACATAATAATTTTAACACCCACAGTGTTAAATGTAACACTTTCTTAGTGTGTATATGTGACCCACCGAGTGTTAAACTAACAGTGTTTATTTTGGTTCTAGACGATCAAAAGTGATGTGGCAAAATTCATACACTACAAAATGTATGTGGACACCCCGACAAATTAGTGGATTCGGCTAGTTTAGCCACACAGCCATGCAATCTCCATAGACAAACACTGTCAGTAGAATGGCCTTACTGGGGCGGCAGCGTAGCCTAGTGGTTAGAGCGTTGGACTAGTAACCGGAAGGGTGCAAGTTCAAACCCCGGAGCTGACAAGGTACAAATCTGTCGTTTTGCCCCTGAACAGGCAGTTAACCCACTGTTCCCAGGCAGTCATTGAAAATAATAATGTGTTCTTAACTGACTTGCCTGGTTAAATAAAGGTAAAAAATATATATATATATATAAATATAGGCTATGACAAATTATTATTTATTATAGATAACTTCCCTTTTCATCTATGTGCTATAGGGCTGGGGGATTTCTTGTCGGGTCGTGTGAATTGGAAACACTCCTGGCCTAAGGTGTGTCATAACTCTCCTGACAGAGAACCAAAAGACCCATCAGCAGGCAAACGTTTGAAGATAGCTAGACCTCCTCTCTCCCACAGAAGAGGGGAAGGGGTGTTGTGCCGGGTCTTGACATCGTAACACTTAGAGAGAACTTCCATCACGACAGATGGATCAAACCCTTTCAAACTACCACAAACCGTTATTACATTTACATTTAAGTCTTATCCAGAGCGACTTACAAATTGGTGCATATATATTATTATTAATTCTGGATCTGATATCAAAACGAGCCAGAGACAACAACTTAAATAGAAAACATACGCCGTTGTTTAATAGGTCTACTAACAATGGTTACTATAGCAACCAGGGCTGAGCTGTGTGCAAACAATGGTTACTATAGCAACCAGGGCTGAGCGGTATGCAAACAATGGTTACTATAGCAACCATGGCTGAGCGGTATGCAAACAATGGTTACTATAGCAACCAGGGCTGAGCTGTATGTAAACAATGGTTACGATGTCTTTAAATGTGAAGTCCACACTGTACACACAATGTTAAGCAGTTTAATATTACATGTAAATGTAACACCATACACAGTAGACAGGGCAGTTACATTTCACCCCATTTATATATATATATACACAGTATATATGACCTTGATTTAATCAGGTAAGCTAGTTGAGAACAAGTTCTCATTTACAAATGCGACCTGGCCAAGATAAAGCAAAGCAGTGTGACACAAACAACACAGAGTTACACATAGAATAAACAAGCATACAGTCATTAACATAATAGAAAAATCTATATTCAGTGAGTGCAAATGTAGTAAGATTTGGGAGGTAAGGCAATAAATAGGCCATAGTGGTGAAATAATTACAATTTAGCAACTAAATACTGGAGTGATAGATGTAGATGATCTTCTATCAAATCAAATCAAATATATTTCTCACAGATGAACGTGCAAGTAGAGATACTGGGGTGAAAAGGTTAAAAATAATCAATAACAATATGGGGATGAGGTAGTTGGGTGGGCTATTTACAGATGGGCTATTTACAGATGGGATATATTTACAGATGGGCTATATTTACAGATGGGCTATTTACAGATGGGCTATTTACAGATGGGCTGTGTACAGATGGGCTATTTACAGATGGGCTATTTACAGATGGGCTATGTACAGATGGGCTATGTACAGATGGGCTGTGTACAGGTGCAATGATCGGTAAGCTGCTCTGGCAGCTGATGCTTAAAGTTAGAGAGGGAGACATAAGACTCCAGCTTCAGTGATTTTTGCAGTTCCTTCCAGTCATCGGCAGCAGAGAACTGGAAGGAAAGGAGGCCAAAGTAGGAGTTGGCTTTGGGGATGACCAGTGAGATATACCTGCTGGAGCGCGTGCTACAGGTGGGTGCTGTTATGGTGACCAGTGAGCTGAGATAAGGCGGGGCTTTACCTAGTAAAGACTTATAGATGACCTGGAGCCAGTGGGTTTGGCAACGGATATGAAGTTAGGGCCAGCCAACGAGAGCATACAGGTCGTAGTGGTGGGTAGTAAATGGGGCTTTGGTGACAAAACGGATGGCACTGTGATAGACTACATCCAATTTGCTGAGTAGACTGTTGGAGGCTATTTTGTAAATGACATCGCCGAAGTCAAGGATCGGTAGGATAGTCAGTTTTACGAGGGTATGTTTGGCAGCATGAGTGAAGGATGCTTTGCAGTGAAATAGGAATTCTAGATTTAATTTTAGATTGGAGTTGCTTAATGTGAGTCTGCAGGCAGCAAACAGTTGAAGAGCATGCATTTAGTTTTACTAGCATTTAAGAGCAGTTGGAGGCCACGGAAGGAGTGTTGTATGGCATTGAAGCTCGTCTATGCACAGTAGACTGTAACAAGTTTGGTTTTATGTGTAAGTCATGAAACCAGTAACCTTGTGTTGTTGTCTTTCTTGTTCCTCATCTGGCCCACCGGAGGTTAGTTCCCTGCCTTGTTGTCCTGTTCCTCATCTGGCCCACCGGAGGTTAGTTCCCTGCCTTGTTGTCCTGTTCCTCATCTGGCCCACCGGAGGTTAGTTCCCTGCCTTGTTGTCCTGTTCCTCATCTGGCCCACCGGAGGTTAGTTCCCTGCCTTGTTGTCCTGTTCCTCATCTGGCCCACCGGAGGTTAGTTCCCTGCCTTGTTGTCCTGTTCCTCATCTGGCCCACCGGAGGATAGTTCCCTGCCTTGTTGTCCTGTTCCTCATCTGGCCCACCGGAGGTTAGTTCCCTGCCTTGTTGTCCTGTTCCTCATCTGGCCCACCGGAGGTTAGTTCCCTGCCTTGTTGTCCTGTTCCTCATCTGGCCCACCGGAGGATAGTTCCCTGCCTTGTTGTCCTGTTCCTCATCTGGCCCACCGGAGGTTAGTTCCCTGCCTTGTTGTCCTGTTCCTCATCTGGCCCACCGGAGGTTAGTTCCCTGCCTTGTTGTCCTGTTCCTCATCTGGCCCACCGGAGGTTAGTTCCCTGCCTTGTTGTCCTGTTCCTCATCTGGCCCACCGGAGGTTAGTTCCCTGCCTTGTTGTCCTGTTCCTCATCTGGCCCACCGGAGGTTAGTTCCCTGCCTTGTTGTCCTGTTCCTCATCTGGCCCACCGGAGGTTAGTTCCCTGCCTTGTTGTCCTGTTCCTCATCTGTCCCACCGGAGGTTAGTTCCCTGCCTTGTTGTCCTGTTCCTCATCTGGCCCACCGGAGGTTAGTTCCCTGCCTTGTTGTCCTGTTCCTCATCTGTCCCACCGGAGGTTAGTTCCCTGCCTTGTTGTCCTGTTCCTCATCTGGCCCACTGGAGGTTAGTTCCCTGCCTTGTTGTCCTGTTCCTCATCTGGCCCACCGGAGGTTAGTTCCCTGCCTTGTTGTCCTGTTCCTCATCTGGCCCACCGGAGGTTAGTTCCCTGCCTTGTTGTCCTGTTCCTCATCTGGCCCACCGGAGGTTAGTTCCCTGCCTTGTTGTCCTGTTCCTCATCTGGCCCACCGGAGGTTAGTTCCCTGCCTTGTTGTCCTGTTCCTCATCTGGCCCACCGGAGGTTAGTTCCCTGCCTTGTGTTGTTGTCCTGGGCTCAGATTCACAAAGTGTCTTCTTAACAGCCATTTTTCCCTTAACTATAGACTTGAAAAGAAAGTGAATAAAAGTTGATAAATAAATAATAATAAATAATCAATATAGTTATTGATAATATTATTATAGAATAGTATAGAATATAAAAAGTATAGTAAAGTATATACATATGAGATGAGTATTGTTAAGTGACTGTCCCACTGGATGTCATAAGGTGAATGCACCAATTTGTAAGTCGCTCTGGATAAGAGCGTCTGCTAAATGACTTAAATGTAATGTTAAATGTAATGTCAGACATGTAAACATTATTAAAGTGACTCGTGTTCAATGTATTAAAGTGGCCAATGATTTCAAGTCTATGTCCATAGGGCAGCAGCCTCTGTGTGCTAGTGATGGCTATTTAACAGTCTGATGGCCTTGAGATAGAAGCTGTTTTTCAGTCTCTCGGTCCCAGCATTGATGCACGTCGCTTTCTGGATGATAGTGGGGTGAACAGGCAGTGGCTCGGGTGGTTGTTGTCCTTGATGATCTTTTTGGCCTTCCTGTGACATTGGGGGCTGTAGTTTGCCCCCTGTGATGAGTTGGGCAGACAGCATCATGATAGAGCCTAACAGGATGCCCTCAATTGTGCATCTGTAAAAGTTTGTGAGGGTTTTAGGTGCCAAGCCAATTTTCTGTTGCACCTTCACCACACTGTCTGTGTGGGTGGACCATTTCAGTTTGTCAGTGATGTGCACTCTGAGAAACTTGAAGTTTTCCACCTTCTCCACTGCAGTCCCGTCAATGTGGATAGGGGGGTGATCCATCTGCAATTTCATGAAGTGCACGATCATCTCCTTTGTTTTGTTGACTTTGAGTGAGATGTTATTTTCCTGGCACCACACTCCCACAGCCCTCACCTCTCCCCTGTAGACTGCCTCATCACAGTTGTTAATCAAGCCTACTACTGTTGTGCCGTCTGCAAACTTGACGATGAGTGGAAAGGCGTGCCACGCAGTCATGGGTGTACAGGGATTACAGGAGTACTAAGCTAAACACCCTTGTGGGGCCCTGTGTTTCCTACCTTCACCACCTGAGGCCCGTCAGGAATTACAGGACCCAGTTGCAAAGGGTGGGGTTCAGTCCCAGGGCCTTGGAGTTTAAGTATGAGCTTGGAGGGTGCTATGGTGTTGAATGCTGAGCTATAGTCAATGAACGGCATTCTTCCATACAGTTGAAGTCAGAAGTTTCCTGGAAGTCTCAGACGGCTCCATTGACGAGAGAACCCGAGTTCCCACGAGAGCCTCCGAAGACGGACACCTCTTCCGAGAGCCTCCGAAGACGGACACCTCTTCCTGAGAGCCTCCGAAGACGGACACCTCTTCCCGAGAGCCTCCGAAGACGGACACCTCTTCCTGAGAGCCTCCGAAGACGGACACCTCTTCCTGAGAGCCTCCGAAGACGGACACCTCTTCCCGAGAGCCTCCGAAGACGGACACCTCTTCCCGAGAGCCTCCGAAGACGGACACCTCTTCCCGAGAGCCTCCGAAGACGGACACCTCTTCCTGAGAGCATGCAAGTAGGCAGAGCTAGGCTCCAGCTGAACCGCTATACAGGCTTCACAATAAGAGCTGCCAGTATTGCGGGACTACTGGTCATTTCGTCTCCACCTGTCCACTAAAGGAACAGGCTCACCGGTAGGAGCGAGTTCTCTGGTGGGTCATATGGGGAACTTCTCCTCTCCCCTTACTCACATTCCTTTTTCATGCCATGTTGCTGTAGGGATGCTTTAATTCCTCATGGTTACAAGGATAATTCTGTGTGGTTGCAAGGTTAATTCCTCATGGTTACAGAGTTTAAACAGAAACAACTCAAAGGGTTAATTGTAAGTATTAATTCCTTGTGGTTAAGGTTAAGGCTACTGTTTGGGGAAAACTTAAAACAAAATAATTAAAAACAACACGCTGTTTCCATTAAGGGTCATCAATTATTCTCCGAAGCTTGCAGTGGTCAGAGCAGCGTGCTTTTCTACTAGATCATTATGAATTACATTGGCGCAGTGGTCAGAGCAGAGCTTTGGTCTAAGCAGTTCACCTCTAAGCATCATGAGTTTAGGCCAGTGCTGGGAAATAGTATTACATTCTCTGGGTCAGCGCCGAGGGAGGCATACAGTTCTCTGGGTCAGCGCCGAGGGAGGCATACCGTTCTCTGGGTCAGCGCCGAGGGAGGCATACAGTTCTCTGGGTCAGCGCCGAGGGAGGCATACCGTTCTCTGGGTCAGCACAGAGGAAGGCATGTCGTTCTCTGGGTCAGCACAGAGGAAGGCATGTCGTTCTCTGGGTCAGCACAGAGGAAGGCATGTCATTCTCTGGGTAAGCACAGGGGAAAGCATGTCGTTCTCTGGGTCAGCGGTGAGGAAGGCATGTCGTTCTCTGGGTCAGCGGTGAGGAAGGCATACCGTTCTCTGGGTCAGCCCCAAGGAAGGCATGTCGTTCTCTGGGTCAGCACAGAGGAAGGCATGTCGTTCTCTGGGTCAGCGGTGAGGAAAGCATGTCGTTCTCTGGGTCAGCACAGAGGAAGGCATGTTGTTCTCTGGGTCAGCACAGAGGAAGGCATGTCGTTCTCTGGGTCAGCACAGAGGAAGGCATGTCATTCTCTGGGTAAGCACAGGGGAAAGCATGTCGTTCTCTGGGTCAGCGGTGAGGAAGGCATGTCGTTCTCTGGGTCAGCGGTGAGGAAGGCATACCGTTCTCTGGGTCAGCCCCAAGGAAGGCATGTCGTTCTCTGGGTCAGCACAGAGGAAGGCATGTCGTTCTCTGGGTCAGCGGTGAGGAAAGCATGTCGTTCTCTGGGTCAGCACAGAGGAAGGTATGTCGTTCTCTGGGTCAGCACAGAGGAAGGCATGTCGTTCTCTGGGTCAGCAGTGAGGAATGCATGTCGTTCTCTGGGTCAGCACAGAGGAAGGCATGTTGTTCTCTGGGTCAGCACAGAGGAAGGCATGTCGTTCTCTGGGTCAGTACAGGGGAAAGCATGTCGTTCTCTGGGTCAGCACAGAGGAAAGCATGTCTTTCTTCTTAGGACCTTTTCAAACGTCCAATATCGAAGTTTATTTCCAATGATCAGCCTGCTTCACAGAGGGGTTCTGGGTAAATGGCTACCTCCTGTTTCACACAGAGATGCGAGTGACTCACCATTATGCGTGTATGTGTGTGAGAGAGAGAATGAATGGATGAAAATGAGGTGGAAACTGACTTGCACTTTCTAACCTATTGTCACACGTACGACCATATTAGAGACACACAGAGACACAGATCTTTTATTTTTTTACCCTTTTACTCTCTAATTGGTAGTTACAGTCTTGTCTCATCGCTGCAACTCCCGTACGGACTGGGGAGAGGCGAAGGTCGAGAGCCGTGCGTCCTCCGAAACACCAACTCAGCCAAGCTGTACTGCTTCTTGACACAATCCCCACTTAACCCCAGAAGCCAGCCGCACCAACGTGTCGGAGGAAACACCGTACACCTGGGGACCGTGTCAGTGTGTACTGCGCCGGGCTTGCCACAGGAGTCGCTAAAGCGTGATGGGACAAGGACATCCCTGCAGGCCATGCCCTCTCCTAACCCAGACGATGCTGGGCCAATTGTGAACAGCTCCATAGGTCTTCCGGTTGCGGCCGGCCGAGACAGAACCCAGAATAGCTAAGTAACCCAGAATCTCTAGTGGCACAGCGATGCACTGAGATGCCATCTAAATTATTGACAGATGATACACTGTGGGTCGAATTGACCTAATCAGTCTGTTGTGTGTGTCTGAATGTGTCTTAATTTAGGACATTAGCCCTCTGAACTAAAGGGTAGGGTCAGGCTTACTTAGCTATTACACACACAGAGACTTAGCTTGGGGGGGCCAAGTCTTCAGGTTTCATGCTTACTAATTACAGGTGTGTGTTTGTGTGTGTGTGTGTAGGGGAAAACCTAGTCAGTTGTCCAACTGAATGTATTCAACTGAAATGTGTCTTACACATTTAACCCAACCCCTCCGAATCAGAGAGGTGTGGGGGGGGGGCTGACTTAATCTACGTCCATGTCTTCAGCACCCGGAGAATAGTGGGTTAACTGCCTTGGAACAGTGGGTTAACTGCCTTGTTCAGGGGAACAGTGGGTTAACTGCCTTGTTCAGGGGAACAGTGGGTTAACTGCCTTGTTCAGGGGAACAGTGGGTTAACTGCCTTGTTCAGGGGAACAGTGGGTTAACTGCCTTGTTCAGGGGAACAGTGGTTTAAATGCCTTGTTCAGGGGAACAATGGGTTAACTGCCTTGTTCAGGGGAACAGTGGGTTAACTGCCTTGTTCAGGGGAACAGTGGGTTAACTGCCTTGTTCAGGGGAACAGTGGGTTAACTGCCTTGTTCAGAGCCCGGGGAACAAACAAACATTGATTCCTATTTCCAATATCCTCTTTGCCACATTATATTGTGAAGGTGGAACTGTAAAAATTTCAATGGACATTGATTAAAAATATAATTTCCAATATGCCATTTAGCCACATTATATTGTGAACAGTGAGACATACATTCTTCATGGGTGGTAAAACATTTCTAATGGACTCTAAACTGAGCTACAGAAGGACCAGTGACGTTTTAGTCTGATAAACAGATCTTTTATCCGAAAGACACAATCCCAACATGAACAAAATTAAAATGATAAAAATGTTGGTCAACAGTCATCTTTAAAAAAAAAATTTATAAGGATTTTTAGAAGAAGTCGAGACGAATATGAATAATGGACTGAACTCTCCTCTAGTATCCCCTCTACGCAGAACTTCTAAGAGATCCATTTTGAAATAAAGATTCTGCCGTTGTTTCTACATTTAAAAACAGCTCCACCTCGTGAGGAATAACTAGTGGAAGTATATAGTGTTGTCCTATCTGTATGTACTGTCAAATACAATACCGAGGTTGCGTCCAATACTATCTCCTTTCTCCTGAAATGTTCACTCGTTCACTTCTCCCCACCAAACTGAAAGCATTGGATTGGTGTAAGCAGGAACTTCCTATACCAGTCCTTCCCTTTGGTATCCATGAAAGGAAATGAACAAGTGCACACTTCAGGAGGATGGAGAGATTATCGGGACATATCCTGTGTGTGTGTGTGTGTGTTGGTGCTCAGAGAGAGGGAGGTGTTGTAAGGCACAGTGCTGAGGGCTGGTCACCTCTGGCCAAGGTAGACAACGTCCTTCGTCTGAGGGTTGGTCACCTCTGGCCAAGGGAGATAACGTCCTTCGTCTGAGGGTTGGTCACCTCTGGCCAAGGGAGATAACGTCCTTCGTCTGAGGGCTGGTCACCTCTGGCCAAGGGAGATAATGTCCTTCGTCTGAGGGCTGGTTACCTCTGGCCAAGGTAGACAACGTCCTTCGTCTGAGGGTTGGTCACCTCTGGCCAAGGGAGATAACGTCCTTCGTCTGAGGGCTGGTCACCTCTGGCCAAGGGAGATAACGTCCTTCGTCTGAGGGCTGGTCACCTCTGGCCAAGGGAGATAACGTCCTTCGTCTGAGGGCTGGTCACCTCTGGCCAAGGGAGATAACGTCCTTCGTCTGAGGGCTGGTCACCTCTGGCCAAGGTAGACAACGTCCTTCGTCTGAGGGTTGGTCACCTCTGGCCAAGGGAGATAACGTCCTTCGTCTGAGGGCTGGTCACCTCTGGCCAAGGTAGACAACGTCCTTTGTCTGAGGGTTGGTCACCTCTGGCCAAGGGAGATAACGTCCTTCGTGTGAGGGCTGGTCACCTCTGGCCAAGGGAGATAACGTCCTTCGTCTGAGGGCTGGTCACCTCTGGCCAAGGGAGATAACGTCCTTCGTCTGAGGCGTGCACAGGCCACAGGGTATTGCATTGCTTGGCGCAAGAGGTTCATTCTCTGACAAAGGTAACTTATGCATCAGAAAGAACTAGTGGGCATATTCTGAGCCTGCCATTTTTTTTCAGAAGATTTATTTAGCTGGTTTAAGCAAACTTGTTCTAGACAAAAGAGAAACAAACAGCCTTGTACTGTAGCTTCCACCCTGATTACATTGGGCTTTAGCCTGGTCCCAGATCCAGTCCTGTTGTCATTGGTCTTAGCCTGGTCCCAGATCCAGTCCTGTTGTCATTGGTCTTAGCCAGGTCCCAGATCCAGTCCTGTTGTCATTGGTCTTAGCCTGGTCCCAGATCCAGTCCTGTTGTCATTGGTCTTAGTCTGGTCCCAGATCCAGTCCTGTTGTCATTGGTCTTAGCCAGGTCCCAGATCCAGTCCTGTTGTCATTGGTCTTAGCCAGGTCCCAGATCCAGTCCTGTTGTCATTGGTCTTAGCCTGGTCCCAGATCCAGTCCTGTTGTCATTGGTCTTAGCCAGGTCCCAGATCCAGTCCTGTTGTCATTGGTCTTAGCCTGGTCCCAGATCCAGTCCTGTTGTCATTGGTTTCAGCCTGGTCCCAGATCCAGTCCTGTTGTCATTGGTCTTAGCCTGATCCCAGAACCGGTCCTGTTGGCATTGGTCTTAGCCTGGTCCCAGATCCAGTCCTGTTGTCATTGGTCTTAGCCAGGTCCCAGATCCAGTCCTGTTGTCATTGGTTTTAGCCTGGTCCCAGATCCAGTCCTGTTGTCATTGGTCTTAGCCTGGTCCCAGATCCAGTCCTGTTGTCATTGGTTTTAGCCTGGTCCCAGATCCAGTCCTGTTGTCATTGGTCTTAGCCTGATCCCAGAACCGGTCCTGTTGTCATTGGTCTTAGCCTGGTCCCAGATCCAGTCCTGTTGTCATTGGTCTTACCCTGGTCCCAGATCCGGTCCTTTTGTCATTGGTTTTAGCCTGGTCCCAGATCCAGTCCTGTTGTCATTGGTCTTAGCCTGGTCCCAGATCCGGTCCTGTTGTCATTGGTTTTAGCCTGGTCCCAGATCCAGTCCTGTTGTCATTGGTCTTAGCCTGATCCCAGAACCGGTCCTGTTGTCATTGGTCTTAGTCTGGTCCCAGATCCAGTCCTGTTGTCATTGGTCTTAGCCTGGTCCCAGATCCGGTCCTGTTGTCATTGGTCTTAGTCTGGTCCCAGATCCAGTCCTGTTGTCATTGGTCTTAGCCTGGTCCCAGATCCAGTCCTGTTGTCATTGGTCTTAGCCTGGTCCCAGATCCAGTCCTGTTGTCATTGGTCTTAGCCTGGTCCCAGAACTGGTAGTGCCGTCTTATCAACTCCAACATTGTATTGCCTCATGTCAGATACCGCAATGATTCTGTCTGCACTGATTGGTTGAAGACCGAGTGTTGTGTAGGAATGAAGCCACCTGTCGGAAGACAACGGCAACTAGGATTTGCCAAGACAGCACAAAAAGATCTGAGACCAGGCTAAGTTAAAGCTTGGCATTAGCCAGTGGTGTAAAGTACGGAAGTAAACATATTTGAAAGAACTTCTTAAGTAGTATTTGGGGGGTATCTGTACTTTACTATTTATATTTTTGACAACTTTTACTTCACTACATTCCTAAAGAAAATAATTTACTTTTTATTCCATACATCTTCCCTGACAGTCAAAAGTACTCGTTCTTTTTTAAATGCTTTAGCAGCACAGGAAAATAGTCCAATTTACACACTTATCAAGAGGGCATCCCTGATCGTCCCTACTGTCTCTGATCTGGAGGACTCACTAAACAGAGAACATCCCTGGTCATCACTACTGTCTCTGATCTGGAGGACTCACTAAACAGAGAACATCCCTGGTCATCACTACTGTCTCTGATCTGGAGGACTCACTAAACAGAGAACATCCCTGGTCATCACTACTGTCTCTGATCTGGAGGACTCACTAAACAGAGAACATCCCTGGTCATCACTACTGTCTCTGATCTGGAGGACTCACTAAACAGAGAACATCCCTTGTCATCACTACTGCCTCTGATCTGGAGGACTCACTAAACAGAGAACATCCCTGGTCATCCTTACTGCCTCTCATAGCAACAGTACAACTTAGCAGCGCCATGGTAACAAACCAGTGTAATGCCATGCTGATACCATAGCAACAGCGTAGCGATGTCACAGTTTAGCGATGCCGCGGTAATGCCATTGCAACACCGCGGCAACCCTAAGCCACACTAACGCCATGGTATTGTCATTAGCGACGACACTATCTCGGTAATACAGTAAAGCGCTATACATGAGTTTAGTAACCCCATGGTAACGGCATGGTAACGGCATGGTAACGGCATGGTAACGGCATGGTAGAGCACGGCCATGTAACGCTTTTACAACATACAGAAGTGCGCTGGTTATCAAGGGGCAAAGTATTGACATGTTTTTTTTTTTCGAGAGAGAGATGACCTCAAAGTTTTCTTTACTGAACATAATTTTCACTTGTCATCATGCAAGCGGTCTGACGAGTTTCTCACACGACTGGCCTATATGTTAGGTTCAGTTACAGTACTTGCTTTAGCACACGTGATATAACCCTATCACCCAAACATTAGCATATCAATATGATAATGACCTGATGGGTAATGACAGCCGTTTTCATGTGTATGCCTATTGCCTATTTACTCTGTGTGTACAGACTCTCTAATCTCACACACACACACACACACACACACACACACACACACACACACACACACACACACACACACACACACACACTTCCCAGAAGCAGTGAAATGGGTAAATGTCCTAGACATTGTATAACAGCGTAACAAAATCAACGATTATACAACAATGATGACATCATAATATTAATATAACAAATGATAATACAATAGATAATGTAATTAACACAGACAATAGAAATGATTCATATCATTATGATGAATGATACCAGTTTAAAAGGGACAGAGGTAATGAGAGCAGAGATAAAGCTGTAGGAGCCAGAGATGTCTTCAAGTTCAATCTAGATCGTTCTAACTTCTAGATCGTTCCAAATCCCTGGCTCTAAGTTCTAGATCGTTCCAAATCCCTGGCTCTAAGTTCTAGATCGTTCCAAATCCCTGGCTCTAAATTCTAGATCGTTCTAGATAGAACCATGGACATGAAACAAAGATCTAGATTTCTCAGTGTCCCTGGTTCCAAGTTCTAGATCATTCCGTATTCCATGTTCCAACTTCTGGATCGTTCTGTTTACCTGATTCTAAGATCTTAATCGCCGTTGTTCCCTGGTTCTATAGGTCACTGGTTCCAGAGAGATGTTGCCTGTCTCTCTCCATTCCCTGGTTCAGTGGTTTCAGAATGAAGAAACATGGTTCCAAGTTCTAGGTCCACCGAGTGTTCGAACATGCGTCCTATGTTCCCTGGTTCTAGTTCCATGGATCTAGGACAATGGATTCCTTTTTCTGGGTCAATGGATCTAGTAATTTATTGTTGGATCTAGGTGCATGGTTCTAGCCCACCGTTGTCTTGGTTCTAGACCCATTAATCTCAGGCCATGATTCAAAGGTTCTAGGTCTATTGTTCCAGGTACTGAGTCCATTGTTCTAGCACTCATGTTCTCCTGTATTCTACAGTAACTTTTCTTTGGTCTTCTGGTCCATGGGTCCATACTCCATGCCGGTGTAGCCCAGCCTCAGAACGTATTCCTGGGGTTCATTTCTTGGTCTCAGGGCCTGGGGGGGGTTTGTAGGGTGGAAGGAGGAACGGATCCTCTGGGCCTCAGAGACACACAGGTGACCGAAGGCCTTGTTATACCACTCTGGAGACCTGCCCCTGGACAACATAAACATGGGTTAGAACACCTTGTAACACATTGGAGACCTCATATATAGTGATGCTGTTTGGCTCAGTTGGTGGTAGTGGTTGGTGGTAGTGATTGGTGGTAGTGATTGGTGGTAGTGGTTGGTGGTAGTGGTTGGTGGTAGTGGTTGGTGGTAGTGGTAGTGGTTGGTGGTTGGTGGTAGTGGTTGGTGGTTGGTGGTAGTGGTTGGTGGTTGGTGGTAGTGATTGGTGGTAGTGGTTGGTGGTTGGTGGTAGTGATTGGTGGTTGGTGGTAGTGATTGGTGGTAGTGGTTGGTGGTAGTGGTTGGTGGTTGGTGGTAGTGGTTGGTGGTTGGTGGTAGTGATTGGTGGTTGGTGGTAGTGGTTGGTGGTTGGTGGTAGTGATTGGTGGTAGTGGTTGGTGGTAGTGGTTGGTGGTTGGTGGTAGTGGTTGGTGGTAGTGGTTGGTGGTAGTGATTGGTGGTTGTGGTTGGTGGTAGTGGTTGGTGGTAGTGGTTGGTGGTTGGTGGTAGTGGTTGGTGGTAGTGGTTGGTGGTAGTGGTTGGTGGTAGTGATTGGTGGTTGTGGTTGGTGGTAGTGGTTGGTGGTAGTGATTGGTGGTAGTGGTTGGTGGTAGTGGCTGGTGGTAGTGATTGGTGGTAGTGGTTGGTGGTAGTGGTTGGTGGTTGGTGGTAGTGGTTGGTGGTAGTGGTTGGTGGTTGGTGATTGGTGGTAGTGATTGGTGGTAGTGGTTGGTGGTAGTGGTTGGTGGTAGTGGTTGGTGGTAGTGGTTGGTGGTAGTGGTTGGTGGTAGTGGTTGGTGGTAGGTGGTAGTGATTGGTGGTAGTGGTTGGTGGTAGGTGGTAGTGGTTGGTGGTAGTGGTTGGTGGTTGTGGTAGTGGTTGGTGGTAGTGGTTGGTGGTAGTGGTTGGTGGTAGTGGTTGGTGGTAGTGGTTGGTGGTAGTGGTTGGTGGTAGTGGTTGGTGGTTGTGGTTGGTGGTAGTGGTTGGTGTTAGTGATTGGTGGTAGTGGTTGGTGGTAGTGATTGGTGGTAGTGGTTGGTGGTAGTGGTTGGTGGTAGTGGTTGGTGGTAGTGGTTGGTGGTAGTGGTTGGTGGTAGGTGGTAGTGATTGGTGGTAGTGGTTGGTGGTAGTGGTTGGTGGTTGGTGGTAGTGGTTGGTGGTAGTGGTTGGTGGTAGTGGTTGGTGGTAGTGGTTGGTAGTAGTGGTTGGTGGTAGTGATTGGTGGTAGTGGTTGGTGGTAGTGGTTGGTGGTAGTGATTGGTGGTAGTGGTTGGTGGTAGTGGTTGGTGGTAGTGGTTGGTTGTAGTGGTTGGTGGTAGGT
This sequence comes from Oncorhynchus gorbuscha, assembly GCF_021184085.1. Taxonomy (NCBI): domain Eukaryota; kingdom Metazoa; phylum Chordata; class Actinopteri; order Salmoniformes; family Salmonidae; genus Oncorhynchus; species Oncorhynchus gorbuscha. The sequence continues at coordinate 108,588,305 of NC_060174.1, read as the reverse complement.
GGTTGGTGGTAGGTGGTAGGTGGTAGTGGTTGGTGGTAGTGGTTGGTGGTAGTGGTTGGTGGTAGTGGTTGGTGGTAGTGGTTGGTGGTAGTGATTGGTGGTAGTGGTTGGTGGTAGTGGTTGGTGGTAGTGGTTGGTGGTTGTGGTTGGTGGTAGTGGTTGGTGGTAGGTGGTTGTGGTTGGTGGTAGTGGTTGGTGGTAGTGATTGGTGGTAGTGGTTGGTGGTAGTGGTTGGTGGTAGTGGTTGGTGGTAGTGGTTGGTGGTAGTGATTGGTGGTAGTGGTTGGTGGTAGTGGTTGGTGGTAGTGGTTGGTGGTAGTGGTTGGTGGTAGGTGGTTGGTGGTTGGTGGTAGTGGCTGGTGGTAGTGATTGGTGGTAGTGGTTGGTGGTAGTGGTTGGTGGTAGTGGTTGGTGGTAGTGGTTGGTGGTAGTGATTGGTGGTAGTGGTTGGTGGTAGTGGTTGGTGGTAGTGGTTGGTGGTAGTGGTTGGTGGTAGTGGTTGGTGGTTGGTGGTAGTGATTGGTGGTAGTGGTTGGTGGTAGTGGTTGGTGGTAGTGGTTGGTGGTAGTGGTTGGTGGTAGTGGTTGGTGGTAGTGGTTGGTGGTAGTGGTTGGTGGTTGGTGGTAGTGATTGGTGGTTGTGGTTGGTGGTAGTGGTTGGTGGTAGTGGTTGGTGGTAGTGGTTGGTGGTTGGTAGTGATTGGTGGTTGTGGTTGGTGGTAGTGGTTGGTGGTAGTGGTTGGTGGTAGTGGTTGGTGGTAGTGGTTGGTGGTAGTGGTTGGTGGTAGTGGTTGGTGGTAGTGGTTGGTGGTTGTGGTTGGTGGTAGTGGTTGGTGGTAGTGGTTGGTGGTAGTGGTTGGTGGTTGTGGTTGGTGGTAGTGGTTGGTGGTAGTGGTTGGTGGTAGTGGTTGGTGGTAGTGGTTGGCGGTAGTGGTTGGTGGTAGTGGTTGGTGGTAGTGATTGGTGGTTGTGGTTGGTGGTAGTGTTTGCAACACCATGTGGGTTCTCGTCTCTCTGGAAGTCACCATGGATAATAGAGTCTGCCACTAAATGCCATTA
>NC_060174.1:108577247-108582247 GCF_021184085.1 Oncorhynchus gorbuscha | reverse complement strand
ATATCTGGGTCAGGATTTAAACAAACTGGTTAACTAGGTTATATCTGGGCCAGGATTTAAACAAACTGGTTAACTAGGTTATATCTGGGTCAGGATTTAAACAAACTGGTTAACTAGGTTATATCTGGGCCAGGATTTAAACAAACTGGTTAACTAGGTTATATCTGGGCCAGGATTTAAACAAACTGGTTAACTAGGTTATATCTGGGTCAGGATTTAAACAAACTGGTTAACTAGGTTATATCTGGGCCAGGATTTAAACAAACTGGTTAACTAGGTTATATCTGGGCCAGGATTTAAACAAACTGGTTAACTAGGTTATATCTGGGTCAGGATTTAAACAAACTGGTTAACTAGGTTATATCTGGGTCAGGATTTAAACAAACTGGTTAACTAGGTTATATCTGGGCCAGGATTTAAACAAACTGGTTAACTAGGTTATATCTGGGCCAGGATTTAAACAAACTGGTTAACTAGGTTATATCTGGGCCAGGATTTAAACAAACTGGTTAACTAGGTTATATCTGGGTCAGGATTTAAACAAACTGGTTAACTAGGTTATATCTGGGTCAGGATTTAAACAAACTGGTTAACTAGGTTATATCTGGGTCAGGATTTAAACAAACTGGTTAACTAGGTTATATCTGGGTCAGGATTTAAACAGACTGGTTAACTAGGTTATATCTGGGCCAGGATTTAAACAAACTGGTTAACTAGGTTATATCTGGGTCAGGATTTAAACAGACTGGTTAACTAGGTTATATCTGGGCCAGGATTTAAACAAACTGGTTAACTAGGTTATATCTGGGTCAGGATTTAAACAAACTGGTTAACTAGGTTATATCTGGGTCAGGATTTAAACAAACTGGTTAACTAGGTTTTACTCACTGCTTTAGCACACTCTGCTAACCCTGATGTACTTGCCGTGTCTGAATCCTGGCTCAGGAAGGCCACCAAAAATTCAGAGATTTCCATACCCAACTATAACATCTTCCGTCAAGATAGAACTGCCAAAGGGGGCGGAGTCGCAGTCTACTGCAGAGATAGCCTGCAAAGTAATGTCATACTTTCCAGGTCCATACCCAAACAGTTTGAACTACTAATTTTGAAAATTACTCTCTCCAGAAATAAGTCTCTCACTGTTGCCGCCTGCTACCGACCACCCTCAGCTCCCAGCTGTGCCCTGGACACCATTTGTGAATTGATCGCCCCCCATCTAGCTTCAGTTTGTTCTGTTAGGTGACCTAAACTGGGATATGCTTAACACCCCGGCAGTCCTACAATCTAAGCTAGATGCCCTCAATCTCACTCAAATCATCAAGGAACCCACCAGGTACAACCCTAACTCTGTAAACAAGGGCACCCTCATAGACGTCATCCTGACCAACTGGCCCTCCAAATACACCTCCGCTGTCTTCAACCAGGATCTCAGCGACCACTGCCTCATTGCCTGTATCCGCCACGGAGCCGCAGTCAAACGACCACCCCTCATCACTGTCAAACGCTCCCTAAAACACTTCTGTGAGCAGGCCTTTCTAATCGACCTGGCCCGGGTATCCTGGAAGGACATTGACCTCATCCCGTCAGTTGAGGATGCCTGGTCATTCTTTAAAAGTAACTTCCTCACCATTTTAGATAAGCATGCTCCGTTCAAAAAATGCAGACCCAAGAACAGATACAGCCCTTGGTTCACTCCAGACCTGACTGCCCTCGACCAGCACAAAAACATCCTGTGGCGGACTGCAATAGCATCGAATAGCCCCCGTGATATGCAACTGTTCAGGGAAGTCAGGAACCAATACACGCAGTCAGTCAGGAAAGCTAAGGCCAGCTTCTTCAGGCAGAAGTTTGCATCCTGTAGCTCCAACTCCAAAAAGTTCTGGGACACTGAAGTCCATGGAGAACAAGAGCACCTCCTCCCAGCTGCCCACTGCAATGAGGCTAGGTAACACGGTCACCACCGATAAATCCATGATTATCGAAAACTTCAATAAGCACTTCTCAACGGCTGGCCATGCCTTCTGCCTGGCTACTCCAACCTCGGCCAACCGCTCTGCCCCCCCCCGCAGCTCCTCGCCCAAGCCTCTCCAGGTTCTTCTTTACCCAAATCCAGATCGCAGATGTTCTGAAAGAGCTGCAAAACCTGGACCCGTACAAATCAGCTGGGCTTGACAATCTGGACCCTCTATTTCTGAAACTATCTGCCGCCATTGTCGCAACCCCTATTTACCAGCCTGTTCAACCTCTCTTTCATATCGTCTGAGATCCCCAAGGATTGGAAAGCTGCCGCCGTCATCCCCCTCTTCAAAGGGGGAGACACCCTGGACCCAAACTGTTATAGACCTATATCCATCCTGCCCTGCCTATCTAAGGTCTTCGAAAGCCAAGTCAACAAACAGGTCACTGACCATCTCGAATCCCACCGTACCTTCTCCGCTGTGCAATCTGGTTTCCGAGCCGGTCACGGGTGCACCTCAGCTACACTCAAGGTTCTAAATGATATCATAACCGCCATCGATAAAATACAGTACTGTGCAGCCGTCTTCATCGACCTCGCCAAGGCTTTCGACTCTGTTAATCACCATATTCTTATCGGCAGACTCAACAGCCTCGGTTTTTCGGATGACTGCCTTGCCTGGTTCACCAATAACTTTGCAGACAGAGTTCAGTGTGTCAAATCGGAGGGCATGCTGTCCGGTCCTCTGGCAGTCTCTATGGGGGTGCCACAGGGTTCAATTCTCGGGCCGACTCTTTTCTCTATATATATCAATGATGTTGCTCTTGCTGCGGGCGATTCCCTGATCCACCTCTACGCAGACGACACCATTCTATATACTTTTGGCCCGTCATTGGACACTGTGCTATCTAACCTCCAAACGAGCTTCAATGCCATACAGCACTCCTTCCGTGGCCTCCAACTGCTCTTAAACGCTAGTAAAACCAAATGCATGCTTTTCAACCGATCGCTGCCTGCACCCGCATGCCCGACTAGCATCACCACCCTGGATGGTTCCGACCTTGAATATGTGGACATCTATAAGTACCTAGGTGTCTGGCTAGACTGCAAACTCTCCTTCCAGACTCACATCAAACATCTCCAATCGAAAATCAAATCAAGAGTCAGCTTTCTATTCCGCAACAAAGCCTCCTTCACTCACGCCGCCAAGCTTACCCTAGTAAAACTGACTATCCTACCGATCCTCGACTTCGGCGATGTCATCTACAAAATGGCTTCCAACACTCTACTCAGCAAATTGGATGCAGTCTATCACAGTGCCATCCGTTTTGTCACTAAAGCACCTTATACCACCCACCACTGCGACTTGTATCCTCTAGTTGGCTGGCCCTCACTACATATACGTCGCCAGACCCACTGGTTCCAGGTCATCTACAAGTCCATGCTAGGAAAAGCTCCGCCTTATCTCAGTTCACTGGTCACGATGGCAACACCCATCCGTAGCACGCGCTCCAGCAGGTGTATCTCACTGATCATCCCTAAAGCCAACACCTCATTTGGCCGCCTTTTGCTCCAGTACTCTGCTGCCTGTGACTGGAACGAACTGCAAAAATCGCTGAAGTTGGAGACTTTTATCTCCCTCACCAACTTCAAACATCAGCTATCCGAGCAGCTAACCGATCGCTGCAGCTGTACATAGTCTATTGTTAAATAGCCCACCCATTTTCACCTACCTCATTCCCATACTGTTTTTATACTGTCTTTTATTTATTTACTTTTCTGCTCTTTTGCACACCAATATCTCTACCTATACATGACCATCTGATCATTTATCACTCCAGTGTTAATCTGCTAAATTGTATTATTCGCCTACCTCCTCATGCCTTTTGCACACATTGTATATAGACTGCCCATTTTTTTCCACTGTGTTATTGACTTGTTAATTGTTTACTCCATGTGTAACTCTGTGTTGCCTGTTCACACTGCTATGCTTTATTTTGGCCAGGTCGCAGTTGCAAATGAGAACTTGTTCTCAACTAGCCTACCTGGTTAAATAAAGGTGAAATAAAAAAAATAAAAAAATATCTGGGCCAGGATTTAAACAAACTGTTTGACTAGGTTATATCTGGGTCAGGATTTAAACAAACGGGTTAACTAGGTTATACCTGGGTCAGGATTTAAATAAACTGGTTAACTAGGTTATATCTGGGCCAGGATTTAAACAAACTGGTTAACTAGGTTATACCTGGGCCAGGATTTAAACAAACTGCAACGGACAGACTGCCGTTGACTTTTAAAAGGTGCTTGAGCAGACATCCACAGCAAAAGAAAAGAAGCAATTTCAGTCAGTGAAATGCTCTTTAAATGTGCAGTGCAGTGTCAGCATGGTGTAGTTTGTGTGAATCCTGACCTAGGTATTAGCTAGGCGCTATAGGACTGTGAAACCTCTTGAAAAGGGCATTGGGCAGACAGGCAGACAGACAGACAGACAGACAGACAGACAGGCAGACATTCAGGCAGACAGGCAGACAGACAGGCAGACAGACAGGTAGACAGACAGGCAGACATTCAGACAGGCAGACAGACAGGCAGACAGACAGGCAGACAGACAGGCAGACACGCAGGCAGACAGGCAGACAGACAGGCAGACAGACAGGCAGACAGGCAGGCAGACTGCAGGCAGACAGGTAGACAGACAGGCAGACAGGCAGGCAGACAGGCAGACAGACAGGCAGACACAGACAGACAGACAGACAGACAGGCAGGCAGACAGGCAGACAGGCAGGCAGACTGGCAGACAGGTAGACAGACAGGCAGACAGGCAGGCAGACAGGCAGACAGACAGGCAGACAGACAGACAGACAGACAGACAGACAGACAGACAGACAGACAGACAGACAGACAGACAGACAGACAGACAGACAGACAGGCAGACAGACAGACAGACAGACAGACAGACAGACAGGCAGACAGACAGGCGACTGGCAGGCTCACCTCGAACAGGTGTTGGCACTCAGTGATCATGTGAGACAGGCCCTGTGTG
>NC_060174.1:108534747-108572247 GCF_021184085.1 Oncorhynchus gorbuscha | reverse complement strand
ATGAGCTTGAGGCTGTATTCACGATCCCGGATCCGGATTCTGCTCGACGCAAGAAGTTAAAAGACTAGTTGTTTATGTTTCTGCTCCAGTCTCAACAAGTTTAAAACGTTCATCTCAGAGAGACTGACCAGGATACATACAGGTTGCGTTAGAGAGACAGACTCACCGTGGTCTCGTAAGGGAAGCTCCCACTCCAGAGTCTCTCCTCTCTCTGGTCCCTGTATCATTTAGGGAGACCCCGTCCCTCTCACCCTCTCCCTTTCCCCCCTCCTCCTCCTCGTTCCCCGCCTCCCCCTCCTGTCCCTCCATCAGCATGCCGCGACTCCAGTGGTCAACCATCTGCTGCAGGCCGCTGACGTGACTGATGATGTCATCCAGGTGGAGGAACAGGTGATCATCTCGGTCCACATCTAGCAGGTCACCTGTGGACGGGTACAGGTGAGACCCGGGGACGTTGTCATACACACTCACCCTGCTGCCCCGTGGAGCTCCAGGACAGGGAGGCTTCTTGGACAGAGCCGAGCCCTCCCAGGGGGAGCCTTGACTGGTGTAGTGCGGAGAGGGAGAGGGGGTCTGGTGCTGGTGGTCGGTGACAGGGGCTAGGCTCTCTATAGACAGGGCTTTGGGGAAGGTGCCTGGTTTGTGGTCCTTGGGGATGTGGACCAGCAGGTCCTCGTATGAGCGGAAGTGGAAGTGGTTCCTGCTGAACGGTTGTTGTGCTTCAGTCCTCCGGCCATGGGGGGCACCAGAGAGCAGCTCCGTGTCTTCTAGGTAAACACGTCCTCTTTTAGGCCGGGGCTTAGAGACTCTCTGCCTCACACTAGGACTCATGGAACTCACACTGCTTGTCTCTGATTGGCCCTCGCTGCCGTCTCCACGGGCAACAGGGGACGTGATGTTGTCTGATTGGTGGAGAGGATGAGGACTGCCATCTGATTGGTTGATGGGGACACAGTGGAGTGTCTGTAGTGCCTGGGGCTCCTGCCCCTGTAAGACCGGCCCACTGATGACCAGAGCATGTCCACTTCCTGACTTCCTCCTGAAGGACGGCCCCCACGTACGCATCATCTCAATGCGACGCAGGAAGGACTTCGCCGGACTCCGCCCACCGTGGCCATGACGGCTGCTTTTGATTGGTAGAGAGTTGTAGTGGGACATGTCCCTCGGAGGCTGGTAAAAACAATAATTAAATATATATAATTACTCGCTTTTACACATCAGCAAGATCACTAACAATCACATCTCAAAATAGGGCTACTTAATGATAGATCCCTCACTTCAAAGACAGTTATAGTCAATCAACTAATCACTGATCAAAGTCCTGATGTGATTGGCCTGACTGAAACATGGTTTATCCTGATTAATTTACTGTGTTAAATGAGGCCTCTCCTCCTGGTTACACAAGTGACCATATCCCCCGTGCATCCCGCAAAGGTGGAGGTGTTGCTAACATTTACGACAGCAAATGTCAATTTACAACCAAAAAAACAATGTGTTCATCTTTTGAGCTTCTCGTCATGAAATCTATGCAGCTCAATCACTTTTTATAGCTACTGTTTACAGGCCTCCTGGGCCATATACAGCGTTTCTCACTGAGTTCCCTGAATTCCTATCAGACCTTGTAGTCATAGCAGATAATATTCACATTTTTGGTGACTTTAATATTCACATGGACAAGTCCACAGACCCACTCCAAAAGGCTTTCGGAGCCATCATCAACTCAGTGGGTTTTGTCCAACATGTCTCTGTACCTACTCACTGCCACAGTCATACTCTGGACCTAGTTTTGTCCAATGGAATAAATGTTGTGGATCTTAATGTATTTCCTCATAATCCTGGACTATCGGACCACCATTTTATTACATTTGCAATCGCAACAAATAATCTGCTCAGACCCCAACCAAGGAGTATCAAAAGTCGTGCTATAAATTCACAGACAACACAAAGATTCCTTGATGCCCTTCCAGACTCCCTCCACCTACCCAAGGACGTCAGAGGACAAACATCAGTTACCCACCTAACTGAGGAACTCAATTTAACCTTGCGTAATGTAATACCCTAGATGCAGTTGCACCCCTAAAAACTAAAAACATTTCCCATAATAAACTAGCTCCCTGGTACACAGAAAATACCCTGAAGAAAATTGGAACAGAAATGGCACCACACCAAACTGGAAGTCTTCTGACTAGCTTGGAAAGACCGTGCAGTATCGAAGAGCCCTTACTGCTGCTCGAATCTATTTTTACAACTTATTTGAGGACAATTAGAACAATCCAAAATGTATTTTTGATGCAAAAAAATCAGCATTCCCCAAGAGAGGATGGCTTTCACTTCAGCAGTGATACATTCATTAACTTCTTTGAGGAAAAGATCATGATCATTAGAAAATTACAAATTACGGACTCCTCTTTAAATCTGTGTATTTCTGGAAAGCTCAGTTGTCCTGAGTCAACTCTGCCAGGACCTAGATCAAGGGAGACACTCAAGTGGCAGTAATAAAGCCTCTCTATATTGAATTAGTGCTAAACACAGCTGCTAGAATCTTGACAAGAACCAAAAATGTGATCATATTACTCCAGTGCTAGCCTCTCTACACTGGCTTCCTGTTAAGGCAAGGGCTGATTTCAAGGTTTTACTGCTAACCTACAAAGCATTACATGGGCTTGCTCCTACCTATCTCTCTGATTTGGTCCTGCCGTACATACCTACACGTACGTTACGGTCACAAGACGCAGGCCTCCTAATTGTCCCTAGAATATCTAAGCGGTCTCAACCTTTAAGTCTTTACTGAAGACTCATCTTTTCAGTGGATCATATGATTGAGTGGAGGGGTGAGTCACTTGAGTTGGTTGAGTCACTGACGTGATCTTCCTGTCTGGGTTGGCGCCCCCCCTTGAGATCTTTGTGGGCTATACTCTGCCTTGTCTCAGGATGGTAAGTTGGTGGTTGAAGATATCCCTCTAGTGGTGTGGGGGCTGTGCTCTGGCAAAGTGGGTGGGGTTATATCCTTCCTGCTTGGCCCTGTCCGGGGGTGTCCTCGGACGGGGCCACAGTGTCTCCTGACCCCTCCTGTCTCAGCCTCCAGTATTTATGCTGCAGTAGTTTATGTGTCGGGGGGCTAGGGTCAGTCAAGTCTGTTATATCTTATCCGGTGTCCTGTGTGAATTTAAGAATGCTCTCTCTAATTCTCTCTTTCTCTTGGAGGAGGAATTGTGCCCTAGGACCATGCCTCAGAACTACCTGACATTAAACTGTTCTGCCTGCGGCTATGGAACCCTGACCTGTTCACTGGAGGTGCTACCTGTCCCAGACCTGCATTTTCAACTCTCTAGAGACAGCAGGAGCGGTAGAGATACTCTTAATGATCGGCTTTGAAAAGCCAACTGACATTTACTCCTGAGGTGCTGACCTGTTGCACCCTCTACAACAACTGTGATTATTATTATTTGACCCTGCTGGTCATCCATGAACATCTTGGCCTGTTATGTTCTGTTATAATCTCCACCCGGCACAGCCAGAAGAGGACTGTCCACCCCTCATAGCCTGGTTCCTCTCTAGGTTTCTTCCTCGGTTCTGGCCTTTCTAGGGACTTTTTCCTAGCCACCGTGCTTCTACACCTGCATTGCTTGCTGTTGGGGGTTTTAGGCTGGGTTTCTGTACATCACTTTGAGATATCAGCTGATGTAAAGAGGGCTTAATAAATACATTTGATTGATTGAGAACATGAGATATAGGAGGCAGACATGAAGACAGACGTACCTGGTAGACCAGCGATGCCATAGAGACCGAGTCAGGGGCTCCTAGAGACTCTTGACTGTGAAGAGAGGATATATCCGTGATCTCTGGTTCGCTGATGTCCGTTAAGACGCTCTCACTGCTCAACGTGCTCCGCAGGAGTCCCTCCCCCTCGCCCTGACACCCCTCAGGGCTGCTCTCATTGGGCGAGCCCAGCAGGAAGTGCATGTCCTGGAGGCGGGACCAGCGCAGGCTGTTCCACTCAAAGGTCCATCTCTTACTGATGGCCAGCGGGTCCTCGTCTGAATCATCAGTCTGGACACAAAGTATATTTTATTACAGCATGTATTTACTACAGACCGTTTTCCACACGACACACTAACGCCACACACTAAGAAAGCGATCTGCCACCAACTTGTTCTGCCACCAACCTGTTCTGCCACCAACCTGTTCTGCCACCAACTTGTTCTGCCACCAACCTGTTCTGCCACCAACTTGTTCTGCCACCAACCTGTTCTGCCACCAACTTGTTCTGCCACCAACTTGTTCTGCCACCAACTTGTTCTGCCACCAACTTGTTCTGCCACCAACTTGTTCTGCCACCAACTTGTTCTGCCACCAACTTGTTCTGCCACCAACTTGTTCTGCCACCAACCTGTTCTGCCACCAACCTGTTCTGCCACCAACTTGTTCTGCCACCAACCTGTTCTGCCACCAACTTGTTCTGCCACCAACTTGCGCGGAAAAACGCAGAAAGGATCTATTGCAAGACACATTTCTCAATCGAAAAAACTACTTTATGAAAATCACAAAAACACTCAATATTTTGAGTTAAAAAAATAAAATTAAAATAAAAAACGGCTTATTGTTATAAATGGGTCAAAGTGCAACAACAAAAGCTTTGGTTGTTCTCATTGAATGGTGCTATATCCATAAGTTACCACACGGTGGCAGCACCGAGTAGCTTTCTGAACTGGAACAACGTAAAAACTCTGGCCACAATCCACTTCCCCATAATATTAATGTCTGTAGTATCATTCATTTTTCACTGATTCCAAGATGACAATGAACAACAACCAAATGCTACATTTTCTCTCATCTTACCTCAGCTCCATATACACTGGTGTTGAGAGAGAGAGAGAGAGAGAGAGAGAGAGAGAGAGAGAGAGAGAGAGAGAGAGAGAGAGAGAGAGAGAGAGAGAGAGAGAGAGAGAGAGAGAGAGAGAGAGAGAGAGAGAGAGAGAGAGAGAGAGAGAGAGAGAGAGAGAGAGAGAGAGAGAGAGAGAGAGAGAGAGAGAGAGAATCTGTTTTTTTATCTTGCCAGCAGCATACCACCCTGCACTCTACCCTGCATACCACCCTGCACTCTACCCTGCATTACCACCCTGCATACCACTGCTGGCTTGCTTCTGAAGCTAAACAGGGTTGGTCCTGGTCAGTCCCTGGATGGGAGACCAGATGCTGCTGGAAGTGGTGTTGGAGGGCCAGTAGGAGGCACTCTTTCCTCTGGTCTAAAATAAATATCCCAATGCCCCAGGGCAGGGATTGGGGACACTGCCCTGTGTAGGATGGGACGTTAAACGGGTGTCTTGACTCTCTCCGGTCATTAAAGATCCCATGGCACTTATCGTAAGAGTAGGGGTGTTAACCCAGGTGTCCTGACTAAATTCCCAATCTGGCCCTCAAACCATCACGGTCACCTAATAATCCCCGGTTTACAATTGGCTCATTCATCCCCCCACCTCTCCCCTGTAACTATTCCCCAGGTCGTTGCTGTAAATGAGAACGTGTTCTCAAGTCACCTTACCTGGTAAAATAACAGATAAATAAATAAATCTTCCCCTACTATTTGTACTACAACTATTGGCACATTGCTAAAACTCTGATAAAATAACACCTGAAATCTTTTTTATAACCTCTCTCAGCGTAATATTTACTGCTAAAATCTAATGTTGATCTGTATCCCCTCACTTTTGTTAATCGAACTTGCTTTGGCAAAGTAAACATGTGTCCCATGCCAATAAAGCCCCTTTGAATAGAACAAAGAAGGATCGAGGAACTCACTTTCTTCCTGCGGCGGCTGACGTCTAGTTTCATGGAGAAACACCTGTTCAGGGTGTTGAGACGTCTGAAAGAACAACACAGAGAGAGACATTCCTTATGTTACACAGAGAGAGACATTCCTCAGGTCACACAGAGAGAGACATTCCTCAGGTCACACAGAGAGAGACATTCCTCAGGTCACACAGAGAGAGACATTCCTCAGGTCACACAGAGAGAGACATTCCTCAGGTCACACAGAGAGAGACATTCCTCAGGTCACACAGAGAGAGACATTCCTCAGGTCACACAGAGAGAGACATTCCTCAGGTCACACAGAGAGAGACATTCCTCGGGTCACAGAGAGAGACATTCCTCAGGTCACACAGAGAGAGACATTCCTCGGGTCACACAGAGAGAGACATTCCTCGGGTCACACAGAGAGAGACATTCCTCGGGTCACACAGAGAGAGACATTGCACTTTATCATGGGATGAGAACCCATCTCCAGAAACTTTATCATGGGATTAGTACCCATCTCCAGAAACTTTATCATGGGAATAGAACCCATCTCCCTGCACTTTATCATGGGAATAGAACCCATCTCCCTGCACTTTATCATGGGATTACTACCCATCTCCCTGAACTTTATCATGGGATTAGAACCCATCTGCCTGAACTTTAGACGGGAGACATTCCCATCTCACCTGAACTTTATCATGGGATTACATTCCTTATGTCACACTGAACTTTATCATGGGATTAGAACCCATCTCCAGAAACTTTATCATGGGATTAGTACCCATCTCCAGAAACTTTATCATGGGAATAGAACCCATCTCCCTGCACTTTATCATGGGATTACTACCCATCTCCCTGAACTTTATCATGGGATTAGAACCCATCTCCCGAAACATTATCATGGGATTACTACCCATCTCCCTGAACTTTATCATGGGATTAGAACCCATCTCCAGAAACTTTATCATGGGATTACTACCCATCTCCCTGAACTTTATCATGGGATTACTACCCATCTCCCTGAACTTTATCATGGGATTAGAACCCATCTCCCTGAACTTTATCATGGGATTACTACCCATCTCCCTGAACTTTATCATGGGATTAGAACCCATCTCCAGAAACTTTATCATGGGATTACTACCCATCTCCCTGCACTTTATCATGGGATTAGAACCCATCTCCCTGCACTTTATCATGGGAATAGAACCCATCTCCCTGAACTTTATCATGGGATTACCACCCATCTCCAGAAACTTTATCATGGGATTAGAACCCATCTCCCTGAACTTTATCATGGGAATAGAACCCATCTTCCCTTTATGGGATTAGAACCCATCTCCCTGAACTTTATCATGGGATTAGAACCCATCTCCCTGTATGGGATTACTACCCATCTCCCTGAATTTTATCATGGGATTATTACCCATCTCCCTGAACTTTATCATGGGATTAGAACCCATCTCCCTGAACTTTATCATGGGATTAGAACCCATCTCCCTGTATGGGATTACTACCCATCTCCCTGAACTTTATTATGGGATTAGAACCCATCTCCCTGAACTTTATAATGGGATTACTACCCATCTCCCTGAACTTTATCATGGGATTACTACCCATCTCCCTGAACTTTATCATGGGATTACTACCCATCTCCCTGAAATTTATCATGGGATTAGAACCCATCTCCCTGAACTTTATCATGGGATTAGAACCCATCTCCCTGTATGGGATTACTACCCATCTCCCTGAATTTTATCATGGGATTATTACCCATCTCCCTGCACTTTATAATGGGATTACTACCCATCACCCTGAACTTTATCATGGGATTAGAACCCATCTCCAGAAACTTTATCATGGGATTACTACCCATCTCCCTGAACTTTATCATGGGTTCTAATCCCATCTCCCTGTATGGGATTACTACCCATCTCCCTGCACTTTATCATGGGGTTAGAACCCATCTCCCTGAACTTTATCATGGGATTAGAACCCATCTCCCTGTATGGGATTACTACCCATATCCCTGAACTTTATCATGGGATTAGAACCCATCTCCCTGCACTTTATCATGGGATTAGAACCCATCTCCCTGTATGGGATTACTACCCATCGCCCTGAATTTTATCATGGGATTACTACCCATCTCCCTGCACTTTATAATGGGATTACTACCCATCTCCCTGAACTTTATCATGGGATTAGAACCCATCTCCAGAAACTTTATCATGGGATTAGAACCCATCTCCCTGAACTTTATCATGGGATTACTACCCATCTCCCTGAACTTTATCATGGGATTAGAACCCATCTCCCTTAACTATATAATGGGATTACTACCCATCTCCCTGAACTTTATCATGGGATTAGAACCCATCTCCCTGAACTTTATCAGGTAGTATTGGATTCTGTTTTATGTCCCATCTCCCTGAACTTTATCATTTGGGATTATTCTACCCATCTTCCTGAACTTTATCGGAATGGGTTCTAATCCCATCTCCCTGAACTTTATCATGGGATTACTACCCATCTCCCTGAACTTTATCATGGGATTAGAACCCATCTCCAGAAACTTTATCATGGGATTAGTACCCATCTCCCTGCACTTTATCATGGGATTAGAACCCATCTCCCTGAACTTTATCATGGGATTACTACCCATCTCCCTGAACTTTATCATGGGATTACTACCCATCTCCCTGAAATTTATCATGGGATTAGAACCCATCTCCCTGAACTTTATCATGGGATTAGAACCCATCTCCCTGTATGGGATTACTACCCATCTCCCTGAATTTTATCATGGGATTATTACCCATCTCCCTGCACTGTATAATGGGATTACTACCCATCACCCTGAACTTTATCATGGGATTAGAACCCATCTCCAGAAACTTTATCATGGGATTACTACCCATCTCCCTGAACTTTATCATGGGTTCTAATCCCATCTCCCTGTATGGGATTACTACCCATCTCCCTGCACTTTATCATAGGGTTAGAACCCATCTCCCTGAACTTTATAATGGGATTAGAACCCATCTCCCTGTATGGGATTACTACCCATATCCCTGAACTTTATCATGGGATTAGAACCCATCTCCCTGTATGGGATTACTACCCATCTCCCTGAACTTTATGGGATTAGAACCCATCTCCCTGAACTTTATGGGATTAGAACCCATCTCCCTGAACTTTATAATGGGATTACTACCCATCTCCCTGAACTTTATCATGGGATTACTACCCATCTCCCTGAAATTTATCATGGGATTAGAACCCATCTCCCTGAACTTTATCATGGGATTAGAACCCATCTCCAGAAACTTTATCATGGGATTACTACCCATCTCCCTGAACTTTATCATGGGTTCTAATCCCATCTCCCTGTATGGGATTACTACCCATCTCCCTGCACTTTATCATGGGGTTAGAACCCATCTCCCTGAACTTTATCATGGGATTAGAACCCATCTCCCTGAACTTTATCATGGGATTAGAACCCATCTCCCTGTATGGGATTACTACCCATATCCCTGAACTTTATCATGGGATTAGAACCCATCTCCCTGCACTTTATCATGGGATTAGAACCCATCTCCCTGTATGGGATTACTACCCATCGCCCTGAATTTTATCAGTGGGATTACTACCCATCTCCCTGCACTTTAGAATGGGATTAGGTACCCATCTCCCTGAACTTTATCAGTGGGATTAGAACCCATCTCCAGAAACTTTATCATGGGATTAGAACCCATCTCCCTGAACTTTATCATGGGATTACTACCCATCTCCCTGAACTTTATCATGGGATTACTACCCATCTCCCTGAACTTTATCATGGGATTACTACCCATCTCCCTGAACTTTATCATGGGATTACTACCCATCTCCCTGAACTTTATCATGGGATTACTACCCATCTCCCTGCACTTTATCATGGGATTAGAACCCATCTCCCTGAACTTTATCATGGGATTAGAACCCATCTCCCTAGTGGGGATTACTAGTCTATGGTTGAACTTTATCATGGGATTAGAACCCATTTCCCTGAACTTTATCAGGATTACTACCCATCTCCCTGAACTTTATCTAGTGGGATTATGGGGGCAGGTATCTAGTGGTTTATGGTGGGATTACTACCCATCTCCCTGAACTTTATCTAGTGGGATTAGAACCCATCTCCCTGTAGTGGGATTAGGGGGGCAGGTACCCATCTCCCTGTCCATCTGAGGTGAAGGAAATCCCTCTTTTTAGTCCATTATTCTAACACCATGAAAACGTCCCCTTTATCTAGAACTCCTTGGCATCACTCTTCAGGTAGTATTGGTTCTGTTTTCATGTCCAGACGCTTCTCTTGTTTTATCTCTACATTTATGATTATTCATCAAGTCGCCACCTGCTTCCTGACTGTCTAGTGGTTAGGAGTTAGGGGGCAGGAATAATGGTCTGGGGCTGTTTTCCATGGTTCTGGTCCTTTAATGGTCTGGGACTGTTTTCCATGGTTCTGTAGTCCTTTAATGGTCTGGGGCTGTTTTCCATGGTTCTGGTCCTTTAGTGGTTCCATTGAGGGGAAATGACATTCTAGATGATTCTGTGGTTACAAGTTTGTGGCAACAGTCTGGAGAAGGCCCATTCCTGTTTAGATGACAATGCCTAGTGGTTAGAAAGCGAGGTCCATACCAGAATTTTTTAGTTGAGATAGGTGTGGTTAGAATTTGAGGTGGCCTAGTGGCAAAGAGAATTTGACTGACCTCAACCACATCGAACACCTTTGGGATGAATTTGAATGCAGGTAGCCTAGTGGTTAGAGCCAGGCCTAGTGGTTAACATCAGTGCAGGTAGCCTAGTGGTTCTAATGCTCTGTGGCTGAATGGAAGAAAGTCCCCTGATGGTTAGATCTAGTGGAAGCCTTCCCAGAAGAGGGGCAGGTAGCTGTTTAGCAGCAATGTTCCTACATCTAGATAGAAAGCCTTCCCAGAGAGAGTGGCAGGTAGCCTAGTGGTTAGATAGCAGCAATGTTCCAACATCTAGAGTAGAAAGCCTTGGTTAGAGAAGAGTAGTGGTTAGGCTGTATAGCAGCAATGTTCCTAGGGGCATCTAGTGGGAAAGGGGCAGGTTCCCAGTGGTTAGAGTGGAGGCGGCAGTTATAGTGGTTAATGTTCAGGTAGCATCTAGTGGTTAAAGCCTGTCCCAGAAGAGTGGAGAGCTGTTAGGGGCAGGTAGCAATGTTTCAACATCTAGTGGTTAGAGAAAGCCTTCCCAGAAGAGTAGGAGGTTGTTGTAGCAGTGGTTAGAAGAGGGGGGCAGGTAGCCATGATTTTGGGGCAGGAGATGTTAGAGTGTAGGTGTCCACATAGTTATGGTCATGGTTAGTGTATTTAGCCTCAGATTAGAAAATACCTACAAAGAATTAGAAAACAAATCCAGTCAATAAAACATTGGTAGCCTAGTGGTTAGATAACTGTTATGTGAGGGGCACAGTAGCAACATTAGAGCAGGGGCAAGATGGTTGTGAGGGGCAGGTAGCCTAGTGGTTAGAGTGTAGGAACACAAGCCTATTAGAGTGTAGGGGGGCAGGTAGTCTAGTGGTTAGAGTGTAGGGGGCAGGTAGCCTAGTGGTTAGAGTGTAGGGGGCAGGTAGCCTAGTGGTTAGAGTGTAGAGGGGGCAGGTAGTCTAGTGGTTAGAGTGTAGGGGGAATCAGGTAGCCTAGTGGTTAGAGTGTAGAGGGGGCAGGTAGCCTAGTGGTTAGAGTGTAGGGGGCAGGTAGTCTAGTGGTTAGAGTGCCTAGTGGTTAGAGTGTAGGGGGGGGCAGGTAGCCTAGTGGTTAGAGTGTAGAGGGAGGGCAGGTAGCCTAGTGGTTAGAGTGTAGGGGGAGGCAGGTAGTCTAGTGGTTAGAGTGTAGTGGTTAGGGGAGGGGCAGGTAGCCCAGTGGTTAGAGTGTAGGGGGGCAGGTAGCCTAGTGGTTAGAGTAGTAGTGGTTAGAGGGGGGGCAGGTAGCCTAGTGGTTAGAGTGTAGTGGGGGAGGGGCAGGTAGCCTAGTGGTTAGAGTGTAGGGGGGCAGGTAGCCTAGTGGTTAGAGTGTAGGGGGCAGGTAGCCTAGTGGTTAGAGTGTAGAGGAGGCAGGTAGCCTAGTGGTTAGAGTGTAGGGGGCAGGTAGTCTAGTGGTTAGAGTGTAGGGGGCAGGTAGCCTAGTGGTTAGAGTGTAGGGGGGCAGGTAGCCTAGTGGTTAGAGTGTAGGGGGCAGGTAGCCTAGTGGTTAGTGGTTAGTGTAGGGGGGGGCAGGTAGTCTAGTGGTTAGAGTGTAGGGGGGGCAGGTAGTCTAGTGGTTAGAGTGTATGGGGGCAGGTAGTCTAGTGGTTTTGAGTGGTAGTGGGGGAGGGGGCAGGTAGTCTAGTGGTTAGAGTGTAGGGGGGGCAGGTAGCCTAGTGGTTAGAGTGTAGAGGGGCAGGTAGGCTAGTGGTTAGAGTGTAGGGGGCAGGTAGCCTAGTGGTTAGAGTGTAGGGGGCAGGTAGCCTAGTGGTTAGAGTGTAGGGGGCAGGTAGTCTAGTGGTTAGAGTGTAGGGGGGCAGGTAGTCTAGTGGTTAGAGTGTAGGGGGCAGGTAGCCTAGTGGTTAGAGTGTAGGGGGCAGGTAGTCTAGTGGTTAGAGTGTAGGGGGGCAGGTAGTCTAGTGGTTAGAGTGTAGGGGGCAGGTAGCCTAGTGGTTAGAGTGTAGGGGGCAGGTAGTCTAGTGGTTAGAGTGTAGGGGGCAGGTAGTCTAGTGGTTAGAGTGTAGGGGGGATCAGGTAGTCTAGTGGTTAGAGTGTAGAGGGGCAGGTAGTCTAGTGGTTAGAGTGTAGAGTGTAGGGGGCAGGTAGTCTAGTGGTTAGAGTGTAGGGGGCAGGTAGCCTAGTGGTTAGAGTGTAGGGGGGCAGGTAGTCTAGTGGTTAGAGTGTAGAGGCGGCAGGTAGTCTAGTGGTTAGAGTGTAGGGGGCAGGTAGTCTAGTGGTTAGAGTGTAGGGGGGCAGGTAGCCTAGTGGTTAGAGTGTAGGGGGGCAGGTAGTCTAGTGGTTAGAGTGTAGGGGGGCAGGTAGTCTAGTGGTTAGAGTGTAGGGGGCAGGTAGTCTAGTGGTTAGAGTGTAGAGGCGGCAGGTAGCCTAGTGGTTAGAGTGTAGAGGGGCAGGTAGCCTAGTGGTTAGAGTGTAGGGGGCAGGTAGCCTAGTGGTTAGAGTGTAGAGGGGCAGGTAGCCTAGTGGTTAGAGTGTAGAGGGGCAGGTAGCCTAGTGGTTAGAGTGTAGAGGCGGCAGGTAGCCTAGTGGTTAGAGTGTAGAGGGGCAGGTAGCCTAGTGGTTAGAGTGTAGGGGGCAGGTAGCCTAGTGGTTAGAGTGTAGAGGCGGCAGGTAGCCTAGTGGTTAGAGTGTAGAGGGGCAGGTAGCCTAGTGGTTAGAGTGTAGGGGGCAGGTAGCCTAGTGGTTAGAGTGTAGAGGGGCAGGTAGCCTAGTGGTTAGAGTGTAGGGGGGCAGGTAGCCTAGTGGTTAGAGTGTAGAGGGGCAGGTAGCCTAGTGGTTAGAGTGTAGAGGCGGCAGGTAGCCTAGTGGTTAGAGTGTAGAGGGGCAGGTAGCCTAGTGGTTAGAGTGTAGGGGGCAGGTAGCCTAGTGGTTAGAGTGTAGAGGGGCAGGTAGCCTAGTGGTTAGAGTGTAGAGGGGGCAGGTAGCCTAGTGGTTAGAGTGTAGGGGGCAGGTAGCCTAGTGGTTAGAGTGTAGAGGGGCAGGTAGCCTAGTGGTTAGAGTGTAGGGGGCAGGTAGCCTAGTGGTTAGAGTGTAGGGGGCAGGTAGCCTAGTGGTTAGAGTGTAGAGGGGCAGGTAGCCTAGTGGTTAGAGTGTAGGGGGGCAGGTAGCCTAGTGGTTAGAGATGTAGAGGGGCAGGTAGCCTCAGTGGTTAGAGTGTGGAAGAAAGGGGCAGGTAGCCTAGTGGTTAGAGTGTAGGGGGCAGGTAGCCTAGTGGTTAGAGTCCCAGAAGAGTGGAGGGGGGCAGGTTAGCCTAGTGGTTAGAG
Organism: Oncorhynchus gorbuscha; assembly: GCF_021184085.1. Taxonomy (NCBI): domain Eukaryota; kingdom Metazoa; phylum Chordata; class Actinopteri; order Salmoniformes; family Salmonidae; genus Oncorhynchus; species Oncorhynchus gorbuscha. The sequence goes on along the minus strand of NC_060174.1, from coordinate 108,558,414 downwards.
TGTGGAGGGGGCAATGTTAGCATCTAGTGGTTAGAGTGTAGCAGGGGGCAGGTAGCCTAGTGGTTAGAGTGTAGAAAGCCTTCCCAGAAGAGGGGGCATAGCAGCAAGCATCTAGTGGTTAGAGTGTAGGGGGCAGGTAGATTTTAGTGGTTAGAGTGTATGGGGGGCAGGTAGCCTAAAACAGTGGTTAGAGTGTAGCAAGGGGGCAGGTTAGCCAGTGGAACACAAACAACATCACAGTGTAGCCTAGTGGTTAGAGTGTAGGGGGCAGGTAGCCTAGTGGTTAGAGTGTAGGGGGGCAGGTAGCCTAGTGGTTAGAGTGTAGTGGGGGGCAGGTAGCCTAGTGGTTAGAGTGTAGGGGGGCAGGTAGCCTAGTGGTTAGAGTGTAGGGGGGCAGGTAGCCTAGTGGTTAGAGTGTAGAGGAGGCAGGTAGTCTAGTGGTTAGAGTGTAGAGGAGGCAGGTAGTCTAGTGGTTAGAGTGTAGGGGGCAGGTAGTCTAGTGGTTAGAGTGTAGGGGGGGGCAGGTAGTCTAGTGGTTAGAGTGTAGGGGGCAGGTAGCCTAGTGGTTAGAGTGTAGGGGGGCAGGTAGTCTAGTGGTTAGAGTGTAGGGGGCAGGTAGCCTAGTGGTTAGAGTGTAGGGGGCAGGTAGCCTAGTGGTTAGAGTGTAGGGGGGCAGGTAGCCTAGTGGTTAGAGTGTAGGGGGGGCAGGTAGCCTAGTGGTTAGAGTGTAGGGGGGCAGGTAGCCTAGTGGTTAGAGTGTAGGGGGCAGGTAGTCTAGTGGTTAGAGTGTAGGGGGCAGGTAGTCTAGTGGTTAGAGTGTAGGGGGGCAGGTAGTCTAGTGGTTAGAGTGTAGGGGGGCAGGTAGTCTAGTGGTTAGAGTGTAGAGGGACAGGTAGGGGGCAGGTAGTCTAGTGGTTAGAGTGTAGAGTGTAGAGGGGGGCAGGTAGCCTAGTGGTTAGAGTGTAGGGGGGCAGGTAGCCTAGTGGTTAGAGTGTAGAGGCGGCAGGTAGCCTAGTGGTTAGAGTGTAGAGGCGGCAGGTAGCCTAGTGGTTAGAGTGTAGAGGCGGCAGGTAGCCTAGTGGTTAGAGTGTAGAGGCGGCAGGTAGTCTAGTGGTTAGAGTGTAGAGGCGGCAGGTAGTCTAGTGGTTAGAGTGTAGAGGCGGCAGGTAGTCTAGTGGTTAGAGTGTAGAGGCGGCAGGTAGTGTGGTTAGAGTGTAGAGGTGCAGGTAGTCTAGTGGTTAGAGTGTAGAGGTGTGTGTGTGTGCAGGTAGTCTGTGTAGAGTGTGTGTGTGTGTGTGTGTGTGTGTGTGTGTGTGTGTGTGTGTGTGTGTGTGTGTGTGTGTGTGTGTGTGTGTGTGTGTGTGTGTGTGTGTGTGTGTGTGTGTGTGTGTGTGTTCTTACCGACACAACGGTTCGACCAGGTCTCTGTCCAAGAAGTCCCTCCTTACTGACGAGATATCTATAGGAAACTGGGAGTCTGAGAGAGAGAGAGGGGGAGAGAGAGACAGATAGAGGGAGAAGAGAGGAGAGAGAGAGAGAGAAGAGGGAGATATAAGGGGAGAGGGAGAGATAAGGGGAAGGGGAGAGGGGGAGAGATAAGGGGGAGAGATAAGGGAGAGATAAGGGGGAGAGATAAGGGGGAGAGAGAGAGAGAGAGAGATACAGGGGAGAGAGAGAGAGAGATACAGGGGAGAGAGAGAGATACGGGGGAGAGCATTGCATTTGCATGCATTTGCTCGCGGTTCTGCGTACCCACACCCTATTGGCCACCACGGGCAGACAAGATAACAGCTTTCTATCCCGTACAGTGGGCTGCTGTGTGTGTGCATACCTTTGTAGAACTGGGCGTACTGTGGGAACCCTGCAGCCCTTAGCCAATCACAAGCCTCCTTGGCCTCGATCTCTGGAAGAGAGAGAGAGAGAGAGAGAGGGGGGGGGGGGGAGAGGCACACGAGGAATACAGAGTAAAGCAGCTTTGTAAGCTGTTTTTGCTTCTGCCAATAATTCCTTGAGAGAGAGAGAGAGAGAGAGAGAGAGAGAGAGAGAGAGAGAGAGAGAGAGAGAGAGAGAGAGAGAGAGAGAGAGAGAGAGAGAGAGAGAGAGAGAGAGAGAGAGAGAGAGAGAGAGAGAGAGAGAGAGAGAGAGAGAGAGAGAGAGAGAGAGAGAGAGAGAGAGAGAGAGAGAGAGAGAGAGAGAGAGAGAGAGAGAGAGAGAGAGAGAGAGAGAGAGAGAGAGAGAGACTAGGTATCTCCCTCTCCCTTATAGTCTGTTCCCCAGGCCGACTGACTAGGTATCTCCCTTATAGTCTGTTCCCCAGGCCGACTGACTAGGTGTCCCCCTTATAGTCTGTTCCCCAGGCCGACTGACTAGGTGTCCCCCTTATAGTCTGTTCCCCAGGCCGACTGACTAGGTGTCCCCCTTATAGTCTGTTCCCCAGGCCGACTGACTAGGTATCCCCCTTATAGTCTGTTCCCCAGGCCGACTGACTAGGTATCCCCTTATAGTCTGTTCCCCAGGCCGACTGACTAGGTATCCCCCTTATAGTCTGTTCCCCAGGCCGACTGACTAGGTATCCCCCTCTCCCTTATAGTCTGTTCCCCAGGCCGACTGACTAGGTATCCCCCTCTCCCTTATAGTCTGTTCCCCAGGCCGACTGACTAGGTATCCCCCTCTCCCTTATAGTCTGTTCCCCAGGCCGACTGACTAGGTATCTCCCTTATAGTCTGTTCCCCAGGCCGACTGACTAGGTATCCCCCTCTCCCTTATAGTCTGTTCCCCAGGCCGACTGACTTGTCTGTTCCCCAGGCCGACTCGTATCCCCCTTATAGTCTGTTCCCCAGGCCGACTGACTAGGTATCTCCCCAGGCCCTCTCCCCTTATAGTCTGTTCCCCAGGCTGACTGACTAGGTATCTCCCTTATAGTCTGTTCCCCAGGCCGACTGACTAGGTATCCCCCCTTATAGTCAGTGACAGTGTAGGGTTAGTCTGTTGTAGAGCCTAGTCTGACAGTGTAGGGTTATAGTCTGTTCCCCAGAGCTCTAGTAACAGTGTTAGGGTTAGCTGTCTGTTCCCCAGGGTTAGTCTGTAGAGCCTAGTGACAGTGTCCCCAGGGTTAGCTGTAGAGCTGTTCTAGTGACAGTGTTAGGGGTTAGCTGTAGAGCTCTAGTGACAGTGTAGGGTTAGTCTGACTAGAGCTCTAGTCTGTAACAGTGTAGTGTTAGGCCGCTGACTAGGTAGAGCTCTAGTAACAGTGTAGGGTTAGCTGTAGAGCTCTATAGTGACAGTGTGGGTTAGCTGTAGAGCTCCAGTGACAGTGTAGGGTTAGTGACAGTGTAGGGTTAGCTGTAGAGCTCTAGTGACAGTGTAGGGTTAGCTGTAGAGCTCTAGTGACAGTGTAGGTTTAGCTGTAGAGCTCTAGTGACAGTGTAGGGTTAGCAGTGTAGGGTTAGCTGTAGAGCTCTAGTGACAGTAGGGTTAGGGTTAGTGACAGTGGTTAGCTGTAGAGCTCTAGTGACAGTGTAGGGTTAGCTGTAGAGCTCTAGTAACAGTGTAGGGTTAGCTGTAGAGCTCTAGTGACAGTGTAGGGTTAGCTGTAGAGCTCTAGTGACAGTGTAGGGTTAGCTGTAGAGCTCCAGTGACAGTGTAGGGTTAGGTGTAGGGTTAGCTGTAGAGCTCTAGTGACAGTGTAGGGTTAGCTGTAGAGCTCTAGTGACAGTGTAGGTTTAGCTGTAGAGCTCTAGTGACAGTGTAGGGTTAGCTGTAGGGTTAGCTGTAGAGCTCTAGTGACAGTATAGGGTTAGCTGTAGAGCTCTAGTGACAGTGTAGGGTTAGCTGTAGAGCTCTAGTGACAGTGTAGGGTTAGCTGTAGAGCTCTAGTAACAGTGTAGGGTTAGCTGTAGAGCTCTAGTGACAGTGTAGGGTTAGCTGTAGAGCTCTAGTAACAGTGTAGGGTTAGCTGTAGAGCTCTAGTAACAGTGTTTAGGGTTAGCTGTAGAGCTCTAGTAACACACACACACACATTTACATTTACATTTAAGATTTGGGATGTGAATGAAGGAACACACACACATAATTTGTTTATTAAGAGGCTGACCACTTTGTAATTACATTAAACAGATTAGGGCAGACAGCTGAAACACACACACACACACACACACACACACACACACACACACACAGTGACCCACCCAGGAGGTGTAGCAACAAACGGCATGACATAAAAACAACTTGATGCCGTTGGCGAATATGATATATATATATAAACAATCTATAGCCCGTTAACGGTTTAATAAACATTATCGATAATATTAGGCCTACCTTATCTACTAATAAAGGCTTAAATCCCACGATCGGCCACTGGCACACGACTACGGTTAGATCTAAATAAATGCCCACAGGGCACCTATTTATGCACAGCTTGTTATGAATGGGCACTAGGCTACAGTTGACCATGAGCTTCCCAAAATACTGGCCCTTGTCTTCACACACACCGATGTTACCATAGTCACAAATCACAGGCGAATTTCTACATATACTGTTATTATTATTATTATTATTATTATTATTATTATTATTATTATTATATTAAGCCTCAAGATAAACTCAATGTTTCTTAATTCATTCATCCCAGCACAGGTTTAAATTGATACATTTGCAGTGCGGAGATGACATCAATGTAGCCTAACGGTGTCTTCTACGCCGGGCGGGTTTTAAAGTTTTAAAGTTAGGTTATATAGTTAACAGAGAAGCGAAAAGCCCCAATTGACTGACCTGCCAAGCGCCTCTCCCGGACATTCCTCCACAGTAAATCCCGAGCCTTGGACGTGGAGTCCCGCAGCTGCTCGCTGATCGACCGGCGCAGCTGGAGCTTGGCTGACTTTCGTTTCGTCGTCATTGTAAACGACGACACATAATAATATTATTACTACAACTACTAGCACACGGAGACTCGGTATCCACGCACAAATAAACTACAATGACACCGAAAATCGTATTTTGCTCCGTTTAATCCCCTGATAGCTGTCTGGCTGGGTGTGAGCGGGCTTCCTCCCGCAATAGCCGTCACCGGTTTCTCCACCTGGTCCGCCGCGTCACCTTACTGTACCAAGCGGGGGTGTTTTAATAAGGGGAAAGCCGTAAAACGTAATACACTTTATTGTAGGTTCCCGCTTTAGTGTATGATTGTAAGGTCCCCTGTTCTTCTGTCCCTCCCTGCGAATTATCTCTCTCTCTCTCTCTCTCTCTCTCTCTCTCTCTCTCTCTCTCTCTCTCTCTCTCTCTCTCTCTCTCTCTCTCTCTCTCTCTCTCTCTCTCTCTCTCTCTCTCTCTCTCTCTCTCTCTCTCTCTCTCTCTCTCTCTCTCTCTCTCTCTCTCTCTCTCTCTCTCTCTCTCTCTCTCTGACAATGCCAGATGTGAGTGAGTGATGGGTTTTTGAAGTTTCCTGCTGCTCACACTATTGCTTATGCACGCCCCCCCCCTATCTCTCTGTCAGCGATTAGCCCCCCCACAAAAGTCAAAATTGGCTATATCATAAAAATGAATTCAAACAAAACTTTGTTTTTTTTTGGTCTTAATTTAAGGTTAGGGTTAGGTATAAGATTAGCAGTGTGGTTCTGGTTAGGTTTAAAAACACAGGAGGGTGTTGGGGGGTTAGGGTTAGGGGGGGGGACGGGGGGACGGCTAATAGTAATGGGCTGGAACAGAGCGAATGGAATGGTCATTATCACAAACCAGTCCTCCCCAATTAAGGTGTCACTAGCCTCCTGTGGTTGAAATCACCTTTAAGAAGATATACTGACGTAAAATATAAACGTAAACATGGAAAAGGTTTCGTGAGCTGAAATAAAAGATCCCAGAAATGTTACATAGGCACAAAAAGCTTCTTTCTCTCAATTTTTTTGGTGCCCAAATGTGTTTACATACCAGTGAGTGAGCATGTCTCCTTTGCCAAGATAATCCATCCACCTGACAGGTGTGGCATATCAAGAATCTGATTTAAACAGCCGTGATCATTACACAGGTGCACCTTGTGCTGGGGACAATAAAAGGCCACTCTAAAATGTGCAGTTTTGCCAAACAATGCCACAGATGTCTCAAGTTTTGAGGGAGTGAGCAATTGGCTTGCTGACTGCAGGAATGTCCACCAGAGCTGTTGGCAGAGAATTGAATGTTCATTTCTCTATTAAAAGCTGTTTTAGAGAATTTGGCAATACCTCCAACCGGCCTCACAACCACAGACCACACCAGCCCAGGACCTCCACATCTGGCTTCTTCACCTGCGGGATCGTCTGAGACCAGCCACCCAGGACAGCTGATGAAACTCAGGATAATTTCTGTCTGTAATAAAGCCCTTTTGTTGTGAAAAACGAATTCTGATTGGCTGGGCCTGGCTCCCAAGTGGGTGGGACTATGCCCTCCCAGGCCCACCCATGGCCGCGCCCCTGCCCAGTCGTGTGAAATCCATAGATTAGGACCTAATTAATTTATTTAAATTGACTGATTTCCTTATATGGACTGTAACTCAGTAAAATCTTTGAAATTGTTTTAAGTTGCGTTTATAATTTTGTTCAGTTTACATTTGAGAAATAGGCGGAGTTTATAACTTCGTGGCTGTGGTAACTAGTGCTGACCCGAAGTTGTTGACTGCTTGCCAATGGCTTGCTGTTTGGGGTTTTAGGCTGGGTTTCTTACAGCACTTTGAGATATCAGCTTATGTACGAAGAGCTATATAAATACATTTGCTTTGATTTGAAGGTTTGCTGTGTCTGTCAGCGTAGTGTCCAGAGCATGGAGGCGCTATCAGGGGACAGGCCAGTACATCAGGAGATGTGGAGGAGGCCGTAGGAGGGCAACAACCCAGCAGCAGGACCGCTACCTCCGCCTTTGTGCAAGGAGGAGCAGGAGGAGCACTGCCAGAGCCCTGCAAAATGACCTCCAGCAGGCCACAAATGTGCATGTGTCTGCTCAAACGGTCAGAAACAGACTCCATGAGGGTGGTATGAGGGCCCGACGTCCACAGGTGGGGGTTGTGCTTATAGCCCAACACCGTGCAGGACATTTGGCATTTGCCAGAGAACACCAAGATTGGCAAATTTGCCACTGGCGCCCTGTGCTCTTCACAGATGAAATCAGGTTCACACTGAGCAAGTGACAGACGTGACAGAGTCTGGAGACGCCGTGGAGAATGTTCTGCTGCCTGCAACATCCTCCAGCATGACCGGTTTGGCGGTGGGTCAGTCATGGTGTGGGGTGGCATTTCTTTGGGGGGCCGCACAGCCCTTCATGTGCTCGCCAGAGGTAGCCTGACTGATCACATCTACCTCAACCCCAACACATCTACCTCAACCCCATCACATCTACCTCAACCCCGACACATCTACCTCAACCCCGACACATCTACCTCAACCCCGACACATCTACCTCAACCCCGACACATCTACCTCAACCCCGACACATCTACCTCAACCCCGACACATCTACCTCAACCCCGACACATCTACCTCAACCCCGACACATCTACCTCAACCCCGACACATCTACCTCAACCCCAACACATCTACCTCAACCCCAACACATCTACCTCAACCCCATCACATCTACCTCAACCCCGACACATCTACCTCAACACATCTGCACACACTTTACACCCATGGAGAATCCTTCAAGGTGATGTAGTGGAAAACGATTGTAAACGATGATCTCCGTCCACGATGAGTAAACTTACACGCCCTATATTTTCAATAAGTTTAGTAGAAAAAGGTGTGTGCCGCCCTGTCCTGCCCTGTCCTGCCCTGTCCTGCCCTGCCCTGTCCTGCCCTGTCCGGCCCTGCCCTGTCCGGCCCTGCCCTGTCCGGCCCGCCCTGCCCTGTCCTGTCCTGTTCTTGCCTGCCCTGCCCTGCCCTGTCCTGTCCTGTCCTGCGCTCGCCTGCCCTGCCCTGCCCTGCCCTGTCCTGTCCTGTCCTGTCCTGCCCTGGGCCTGGGTATCTGGTATGACTCACAGTGGGGATATTGAGAGCAGAGCTGCTAATTTATAACAGTTAACACGCTGACATGACTGGTGACTGGAGGTGATGAGAGGAGAGGAAAGGAGAGAAATGAGGGGTGATGAGAGGAGAGGAAAGGAAAGGAGAGAGAGGAGGCACACACCATACACCAGACACACACACACACACACACACACACACACACACACACACACACACACACACACACACACACACACACACACACACACACACACACACACACACACACACACACACACACACACACACACACACACACACACACATATATATTTTACACCCTTGGAGCACCAGAATAACTCAGAGCCGTAACCTAAAGCCTTAAAGTCCGGAGAAGTGAAACAACCGGGGTGACCAGGGTCTGAAACAACCGGGGTGACCAGGGTCTGAAACACCCGGGGTGACCAGGGTCTGAAACAACCGGGGTGACCAGGGTCTGAAACAACCGGGGTGACCAGGGTCTGAAACACCCGGGGTGACCAGGGTCTGAAACAACCGGGGTGACCAGGGTCTGAAACAACCGGGGTGACCAGGGTCTGAAACAACCGGGGTGACCAGGGTCTGAAACAACCGGGGTGACCAGGGTCTGAAACAACCGGGGTGACCAGGGTCTGAAACAACCGGGGTGACCAGGGTCTGAAACAACCGGGGTGACCAGGGTCTGAAACACCCGGGGTGACCAGGGTCTGAAACACCCGGGGTGACCAGGGTCTGAAACAACCGGGGTGACCAGGGTCTGAAACAACCGGGGTGACCAGGGTCTGAAACACCCGGGGTGACCAGGGTCTGAAACAACCGGGGTGACCAGGGTCTGAAACAACCGGGGTGACCAGGGTCTGAAACAACCGGGGTGACCAGGGTCTGAAACAACCGGGGTGACCAGGGTCTGAAACAACCGGGGTGACCAGGGTCTGAAACAACCGGGGTGACCACACACACACACACACACACACACACACACACACACACACACACACACACACACACACACACACACACACACACACACACACACACACACACACACACACACACACACATTTTAGTAATGAAGGGCTCTGGTCTAGTGTAGTGAAGGGCTCTGGTCTAAAGTAGTGAAGTGCTCTGGTCTAAAGTAGTGAAGGGCTGTGAGAACAACTAGATAAACCCCTACCATAGATATAATAAATAAATAAATCTCATGTGAAGGTTAGAAGACCCTATCTAGTTGTTCTCCTGGCTGGTAGGGGTTTATCTAGTTGTTCTCACAGCCCTTCACTACTTTAGACCAGAGCCCTTCACTACTTTAGACCAGAGCCCTTCACTACTTTAGACCAGAGCCCTTCACTACTTTAGACCAGAGCCCTTCACTACTTTAGACCAGAGCCCTTCACTACACTAGACCAGAGCCCTTCACTACTTTAGACCAGAGCCCTTCACTACTTTAGACCAGAGCCCTTCACTACTTTAGACCAGAGCCCTTCACTACTTTAGACCAGAGCCCTTCACTACTTTAGACCAGAGCCCTTCACTACTTTAGACCAGAGCCCTTCACTACTTTAGACCAGAGCCCTTCACTACTTTAGAACAGAGCCCTTCACTACTTTAGACCAGAGCCCTTCACTACACTAGACCAGAGCCCTTCACTACATTAGACCAGAGCCCTTCACTACACTAAACCAGAGCCCTTCACTACACTAAACCAGAGCCCTTCACTACACTAGACCAGAGCCCTTCACTACACTAGACTAGAGCTCTTCACTACTTTAGACCAGAGCCCTTCACTACATTAGACCAGAGCCCTTCACTACACTAAACCAGAGCCCTTCACTACACTAGACCAGAGCCCTTCACTACATTAGACCAGAGCCCTTCACTACAATAAACCAGAGCCCTTCACTACACTAGACCAGACCCTTCACTACTTTAGACCAGAGCCCTTCACTACACTAGACTAGAGCCCTTCACTACATTAGACCAGAGCCCTTCACTACTTTAGACCAGAGCCCTTCACTACACTAAACCAGAGCCCTTCACTACATTAGAGACCAGAGCCCTACACTACACTAAACCAGAGCCCTTCACTACACTAAACCAGAGCCCTTCACTACACTAAACCAGAGCCCTTCACTACACTAGACCAGAGCCCTTCACTACTTTAGACCAGAGCCCTTCACTACACTAGACCAGAGCCCTTCACTACACTAGACCAGAGCCCTTCACTACTTTAGACCAGAGCCCTTCACTACTTTAGACCAGAGCCCTTCACTACACTAAACCAGAGCCCTTCACTACTTTAGACCAGAGCCCTTCACTACACTAGACCAGAGCCCTTCACTACTTTAGACCAGAGCCCTTCACTACACTAGACCAGAGCCCTTCACTACTTTAGACCAGAGCCCTTCACTACACTAGACCAGAGCCCTTCACTACACTAGACCAGAGCCCTTCACTACTTTAGACCAGAGCCCTTCACTACACTAGACCAGAGCCCTTCACTACACTAGACCAGAGCCCTTCACTACACTAGACCAGAGCCCTTCACTACTTTAGACCAGAGCCCTTCACTACACTAGACCAGAGCCCTTCACTACTTTAGACCAGAGCCCTTCACTAGACCAGAGCCCTTCACTACTTTAGACCAGAGCCCTTCACTACACTAGACCAGAGCCCTTCACTACTTTAGACCAGAGCCCTTCACTACACTAGACCAGAGCCCTTCACTACACTAGACCAGAGCCCTTCACTACTTTAGACCAGAGCCCTTCACTACTTTAGACCAGAGCCCTTCACTACACTAGACCAGAGCCCTTCACTACACTAGACCAGAGCCCTTCACTACTTTAGACCAGAGCCCTTCACTACACTAGACCAGAGCCCTTCACTACACTAGACCAGAGCCCTTCACTACACTAGACCAGAGCCCTTCACTACTTTAGACCAGAGCCCTTCACTACACTAGACCAGAGCCCTTCACTACACTAGACCAGAGCCCTTCACTACTTTAGACCAGAGCCCTTCACTACACTAGACCAGAGCCCTTCACTACACTAGACCAGAGCCCTTCACTACTTTAGACCAGAGCCCTTCACTACACTAGACCAGAGCCCTTCACTACTTTAGACCAGAGCCCTTCACTACACTAGACCAGAGCCCTTCACTACTTTAGACCAGAGCCCTTCACTACACTAGACCAGAGCCCTTCACTACTTTAGACCAGAGCACTTCACTACTTTAGACCAGAGCCCTTCACTACACTAGACCAGAGCCCTTCACTACTTTAGACCAGAGCCCTTCACTACACTAGACCAGAGCCCTTCACTACACTAGACCAGAGCCCTTCACTACACTAGACCAGAGCCCTTCACTACACTAGACCAGAGCCCTTCACTACACTAGACCAGAGCCCTTCACTACACTAGACCAGAGCCCTTCACTACACTAGACCAGAGCCCTTCACTACACTAAACCAGAGCCCTTCACTACTTTAGACCAGAGCCCTTCACTACACTAGACCAGAGCCCTTCACTACACTAGACCAGAGCCCTTCACTACTTTAGACCAGAGCCCTTCACTACACTAGACCAGAGCCCTTCACTACTTTAGACCAGAGCCCTTCACTACACTAGACCAGAGCCCTTCACTACTTTAGACCAGAGCACTTCACTACTTTAGACCAGAGCCCTTCACTACACTAGACCAGAGCCCTTCACTACTTTAGACCAGAGCCCTTCACTACACTAGACCAGAGCCCTTCACTACACTAGACCAGAGCCCTTCACTACACTAGACCAGAGCCCTTCACTACACTAGACCAGAGCCCTTCACTACACTAGACCAGAGCCCTTCACTACACTAGACCAGAGCCCTTCACTACACTAGACCAGAGCCCTTCACTACACTAAACCAGAGCCCTTCACTACTTTAGACCAGAGCCCTTCACTACACTAGACCAGAGCCCTTCACTACACTAGACCAGAGCCCTTCACTACTTTAGACCAGAGCCCTTCACTACACTAAACCAGAGCCCTTCACTACACTAGACCAGAGCCCTTCACTACACTAGACCAGAGCCCTTCACTACACTAGACCAGAGCCCTTCACTACTTTAGACCAGAGCCCTTCACTACACTAGACCAGAGCCCTTCACTACACTAGACCAGAGCCCTTCACTACTTTAGACCAGAGCCCTTCACTACACTAGACCAGAGCCCTTCACTACACTAGACCAGAGCCCTTCACTACACTAGACCAGAGCCCTTCACTACTTTAGACCAGAGCCCTTCACTACACTAGACCAGAGCCCTTCACTACTTTAGACCAGAGCCCTTCACTACACTAGACCAGAGCCCTTCACTACTTTAGACCAGAGCCCTTCACTACACTAGACCAGAGCCCTTCACTACTTTAGACCAGAGCCCTTCACTACACTAGACCAGAGCCCTTCACTACTTTAGACCAGAGCACTTCACTACTTTAGACCAGAGCCCTTCACTACACTAGACCAGAGCCCTTCACTACTTTAGACCAGAGCCCTTCACTACACTAGACCAGAGCCCTTCACTACACTAGACCAGAGCCCTTCACTACACTAGACCAGAGCCCTTCACTACACTAGACCAGAGCCCTTCACTACACTAGACCAGAGCCCTTCACTACACTAGACCAGAGCCCTTCACTACACTAGACCAGAGCCCTTCACTACACTAAACCAGAGCCCTTCACTACTTTAGACCAGAGCCCTTCACTACACTAGACCAGAGCCCTTCACTACACTAGACCAGAGCCCTTCACTACTTTAGACCAGAGCCCTTCACTACACTAAACCAGAGCCCTTCACTACACTAGACCAGAGCCCTTCACTACACTAGACCAGAGCCCTTCACTACACTAGACCAGAGCCCTTCACTACTTTAGACCAGAGCCCTTCACTACACTAGACCAGAGCCCTTCACTACACTAGACCAGAGCCCTTCACTACACTAGACCAGAGCCCTTCACTACACTAGACCAGAGCCCTTCACTACTTTAAAACAGAGTGACATGTGAGGCAGGACCAACCACACCTTTCATGGAGTGCACTGCAATTGACGTTGCGCCTTACAAAATTGTGTATCGGGATCCGATGCTGAACCACTCAAAGTCCCGTGAATAGACTTAACGACGACCAGAAAGAAAATGTAAAATGTAAATTCAGCATGAAACTGAGCCTTCAGACGTGTTATTGATTAGTTCAGTGTGGTTCAGATCATGATTCATCAACAGAATGTTCCAGAACGCTGAGGTCACGGGAGGCGCTCCGCACTGCTAAGGCTAACTCTCTCTCCTCTGCTCTCATCCTTCTAGACCTATCGGCTTCCTTCGATACTGTGAACCATCAGATCCTCCTCTCCACCCTCTCCGAGTTGGGCATCTCCGGCGCGGCCCACGCTTGGATTGCGTCCTACCTGACAGGTCGCTCCTACCAGGTGGCGTGGCGAGAATCTGTCTCCTCACCACGCGCTCTCACCACTGGTGTCCCCCAGGGCTCTGTTCTAGGCCCTCTCTTATTCTCGCTATACACCAAGTCACTTGGCTCTGTCATAACCTCACATGGTCTCTCCTATCATTGCTATGCAGACGACACACAATTAATCTTCTTCTTTCCCCCTTCTGATGACCAGGTGGCGAATCGCATCTCTGCATGTCTGGCAGACATATCAGTGTGGATGACGGATCACCACCTCAAGCTGAACCTCGGCAAGACGGAGCTGCTCTTCCTCCCGGGAAGGACTGCCCGTTCCATGATCTCGCCATCACGGTTGACAACTCCATTGTGTCCTCCTCCCAGAGCGCTAAGAACCTTGGTGTGATCCTGGACAACACCCTGTCGTTCTCAACTAACATCAAGGCGGTGGCCCGTTCCTGTAGGTTCATGCTCTACAACATCCGCAGAGTACGACCCTGCCTCACACAGGAAGCGGCGCAGGTCCTAATCCAGGCACTTGTCATCTCCCGTCTGGATTACTGCAACTCGCTGTTGGCTGGGCTCCTGCCTGTGCCATTAAACCCCTTCAACTCATCCAGAACGCCGCAGCCCGTCTGGTGTTCAACCTTCCCAAGTTCTCTCACGTCACCCCGCTCCTCCGTTCTCTCCACTGGCTTCCAGTTGAAGCTCGCATCCGCTACAAGACCATGGTGCTTGCCTACGGAGCTGTGAGGGGAACGGCACCTCAGTACCTCCAGGCTCTGATCAGGCCCTACACCCAAACAAGGGCACTGCGTTCATCCACCTCTGGCCTGCTCGCCTCCCTACCACTGAGGAAGTACAGCTCCCGCTCAGCTTAGTCAAAACTGTTCGCTGCTCTGGCCCCCCAATGGTGGAACAAACTCCCTCACGACGCCAGGACAGCGGAGTCAATCACCACCTTCCGGAGACACCTGAAACCCCACCTCTTTAAGGAATAACTAGGATAGGATAAGTAATCTTTCTCACCCCCCCCCCCCTTTAAGATTTAGATGCACTATTGTAAAGTGACTGTTCTACTGGATGTCATAAGGTGAAGACAGACTGGATAAGAGCGTGCCGCTAAATAACTTAAATGTAAAGATTGGTGAGAGACAGAGGTTTATAGAGGGTGAGTCAAGACAGAACACAGTTTTCAAGACAGACAGACAGACAGACAGACAGACAGACAGACAGACAGACAGACAGACAGACAGACAGACAGAGAGAGACACAGACAGACAGACAGACAGACAGAGAGACAGAGACAGACAGACAGACAGACAGACAGACAGACAGACAGACAGACAGACAGACAGACAGACAGACAGACAGACAGACAGACAGACAGACAGACAGACAGACAGACAGACAGACAGACAGACAGACAGAGTTCAGGGATCCGCTCACCAACTAAGAATTCACAAAATGGCACAAACACCAAATTGAAACTCTGCATGCAGAATTCTGCAAAAACATCCCCTGTGTACAACGTAAAACACTGAATAATGCATATGCATAGCAGAATTAGGCCGATAAACGCTCATTCTCAAAATCCAGAGAAGGAACAGTTAAATTCCACAACCACTTTCACTGGAAGTCTACAAAGCCTTTATGCAGTGGAGGTGATGTGACCCCTGCCTCTGGAGAAGGTTAGGTACTATGCATGGGTCCCGACTGAAGTTAATACAATACGTGGAGAGCCGGTCTTTTAGTGTAACGTGCATAGATTGGTAAGCAGTCATGTCTGTTCTCTTGGCTATTTGTGCTGAGAAATAATTTTTATTTAACTTTTTTGTCCATTGTTTTTGTTTCTTTAAAAAAAAAAGTTTTTCTTTCCTATTTAACTTACTTTTATAGATGCCTTGGTGGGTGGTTTGGAGGGAGGGAGGGAGGGAGGGTGGGTGGGTGGGTGGTTTGGAGGGAGGGAGGGAGGGAGGGAGGGTGGGAGGGACACTCTGGAGTTGCTATGATACCAGCTCTCCTCCACTCTGAAGTTGCTATGATACCAGCTCTCCTCCACTCTGGAGTTGCTATGATACCAGTTCTCCTCCACTCTGGAGTTGCTATGATACCAGTTCTCCTCCACTCTGAAGTTGCTATGATACCAGTTCTCCTCCACTCTGAAGTTGCTATGATGCCAGTTCTCCTCCACTCTGAAGTTGCTATGATATCAGCTCTCCTCCACTCTGGAGTTGCTATGATACCAGTTCTCCTCCACTCTGAAGTTGCTATGATACCAGTTCTCCTCCACTCTGAAGTTGCTATGATACCAGCTCTTCTCCACTCTATGTTCAGTGTTGTGTGTTTTATTCAGGAGTATACATGCACTTCTGAATATATAAAATTAATGTAAACACAGCCAACTCTATATCACCATAGCAACGCAGGGAGAGAGAGGGATGGAGGGATGGATGGAGAGATGGAGAGGAGGAGACGTTCTAAACGTAGGTTTATTGTGTTTCCATCATCTGCTAATAAAATACAGAGAAATATGCAGGAAGTGGGGAAATGTGTGTGTGTGTGTGTGTGTGTGTGTGTGTGTGTGTGTGTGTGTGTGTGTGTGTGTGTGTGTGTGTGTGTGTGTGTGTGTGTGTGTGTGTGTGTGTGTGTGTGTGTGTGTGTGTGTGTGTGTGTGTGTGTGTGTGTGTGTGTGTGTGTGTGTGTGTGAGCTGTGGATCAGAGTAGAAGGAGGAAGCTCCTCACTTCTGCCAGGGGGAAATAAATCACCAACATGCTATCATGGTCCAAACACACATTTTCCCCCTCAGGAGACTGAAAAGATTTGGCATGGGTCCTCAGATCCTCAAAAGGTTCTACAGCTGCACCATCGAGAGCATCCTGACGGGTTGCATCACTGCCTGGTATGGCAACTGTTCGCCATCTGACCGTAAGGCACTACAGAGGGTAGTGCGCACGGACCAGTACATCACTGGGGCCAAGCTTCCTGCCATCCAGGACCTCTATACCAGAGGGTGGTGAGGACAGCCCAGTACATCACTGGGGCCAAGCTTCCTGCCATCCAGGACCTCTATACCAGAGGGTGGTGAGGACAGCCCAGTACTTCACTGGGGCCAAGCTTCCTGCCATCCAGGACCTCTATACCAGAGGGTAGTGCGCACGGACCAGTACATCACTGGGGCCAAGCTTCCTGCCATCCAGGACCTCTATACCAGAGGGTGGTGAGGACAGCCCAGTACATCACTGGGGCCAAGCTTCCTGCCATCCAGGACCTCTATACCAGAGGGTGGTGAGGACAGCCCAGTACATCACTGGGGCCAAGCTTCCTGCCATCCAGGACCTCTATACCAGAGGGTGGTGAGGACAGCCCAGTACTTCACTGGGGCCAAGCTTCCTGCCATCCAGGACCTCTATACCAGAGGGTGGTGAGGACAGCCCAGTACATCACTGGGGCCAAGCTTCCTGCCATCCAGGACCTCTATACCAGAGGGTGGTGAGGACAGCCCAGTACATCACTGGGGCCCAGCTCCCTGCCATCCAGGACCTCTATACCAGAGGGTGGTGAGGACAGCCCAGTACATCACTGGGGCCAAGCTTCCTGCCATCCAGGACCTCTATACCAGAGGGTGGTGAGGACAGCCCAGTACTTCACTGGGGCCAAGCTTCCTGCCATCCAGGACCTCTATACCAGAGGGTGGTGAGGACAGCCCAGTACTTCACTGGGGCCAAGCTTCCTGCCATCCAGGACCTCTATACCAGAGGGTGGTGAGGACAGCCCAGTACATCACTGGGGCCAAGCTTCCTGCCATCCAGGACCTCTATACCAGAGGGTGGTGAGGACAGCCCAGTACATCACTGGGGCCAAGCTTCCTGCCATCCAGGACCTCTATACCAGAGGGTGGTGAGGACAGCCCAGTACATCACTGGGGCCAAGCTTCCTGCCATCCAGGACCTCTACACCAGAGGGTGGTGAGGACAGCCCAGTACTTCACTGGGGCCAAGCTTCCTGCCACCCAGGACCTCTATACCAGAGGGTGGTGAGGACAGACCAGTACATCACCGGGGCCAAGCTTCCTGCCATCCAGGACCTCTATACCAGAGGGTGGTGAGGACAGCCCAGTACTTCACTGGGGCCAAGCTTCCTGCCATCCAGGACCTCTATACCAGAGGGTGGTGAGGACAGCCCAGTACTTCACAGAGGGTAGTGAGGACAGCCCAGCCAAGCTTCCTGCCATCCAGGACCTCTATACCAGAGGGTGGTGAGGACAGCCCAGTACTTCACTGGGGCCAAGCTTCCTGCCATCCAGGACCTCTATACCAGAGGGTGGTGAGGACAGCCCAGTACTTCACTGGGGCCAAGCTTCCTGCCATCCAGGACCTCTATACCAGAGGGTGGTGAGGACAGCCCAGTACTTCACTGGGGCCAAGCTTCCTGCCATCCAGGACCTCTATACCAGAGGGTGGTGAGGACAGCCCAGTACTTCACTGGGGCCAAGCTTCCTGCCATCCAGGACCTCTATACCAGAGGGTGGTGAGGACAGCCCAGTACATCACTGGGGCCAAGCTTCCTGCCATCCAGGACCTCTATACCAGAGGGTGGTGAGGACAGCCCAGTACATCACTGGGGCCAAGCTTCCTGCCATCCAGGACCTCTATACCAGAGGGTGGTGAGGACAGCCCAGTACATCACTGGGGCCAAGCTTCCTGCCATCCAGGACCTCTATACCAGAGGGTGGTGAGGACAGACCAGTACATCACCGGGGCCAAGCTTCCTGCCATCCAGGACCTCTATACCAGAGGGTGGTGAGGACAGCCCAGTACATCACTGGGGCCAAGCTTCCTGCCATCCAGGACCTCTATACCAGAGGGTGGTGAGGACAGCCCAGTACATCACCGGGGCCAAGCTTCCTGCCATCCAGGACCTCTATACCAGAGGGTGGTGAGGACAGCCCAGTACATCACCGGGGCCAAGCTTCCTGCCATCCAGGACCTCTATACCAGAGGGTGGTGAGGACAGCCCAGTACTTCACTGGGGCCAAGCTTCCTGCCATCCAGGACCTCTATACCAGAGGGTGGTGAGGACAGCCCAGTACTTCACTGGGGCCAAGCTTCCTGCCATCCAGGACCTCTATATCAGAGGGTAGTGAGGACAGCCCAGTACTTCACTGGGGCCAAGCTTCCTGCCATCCAGGACCTCTATACCAGAGGGTGGTGAGGACAGCCCAGTACTTCACTGGGGCCAAGCTTCCTGCCATCCAGGACCTCTATACCAGAGGGTGGTGAGGACAGCCCAGTACTTCACTGGGCCAAGCTTCCTGCCATCCAGGACCTCTATACCAGGCTGTGTCACCCAAGTCATAGACTGTTTTAACTGCTAACTTTCAGGGTTGATGACCTTTTATTGCAGTGGGCTGAATCAGGTTCACACAGAGAATGTTTCTTGGTCGTCTTAAACAAAATCTACGTTGTAACAGAAGTATCCACCTCACACACGTGGTTATGGGCTTAAAAAGAAGAAGAGACCTGTACTATGTCAGATATAGAGTTGAAATGTTGAGTTTGCATCCTAGTATTAAACTTTATATCCATCACAGAAGACTGAAATGTCACAAGCTTTTTGGCTGCATTTTTTATTTACGTTTATTAATCGTAAAATTATGAACATTTGAATAACATTCCACCCATGAGGTCACGAGGTCATTTTTTTTTCAATTTGTGAGTGTTGTTGTTTTTCGTAAACAGCGGCTGTATGGGAGGGGGAGTGGTTTCTCTTCTGCTAGGCAATCAGCATCTTCGCTAGCTAATCAGCAATCAGTAATAAGTACTTCAGTTTCCCCTGTTTGCTCGGCTGCAGCGGCGGTCTCGTCACCAAAAACGAAGACCGTCACCAAAACAAAGACCGTCACCAAAACTAACACCGTCACCAAAACTAACACCGTCACCAAAAACAAAGACCGTCGCCAAAACAAAGACCGTCACCAAAACTAACACCGTCAAAAACAAAGACCGTCACCAAAACAAAGACCGTCACCAAAACTAACACCGTCACCAAAACTAACACCGTCACCAAAACAAAGACCGTCACCAAAACTAACACCGTCACCAAAACTAACACCGTCACCAAAACAAAGACCGTCACCAAAACAAAGACCATCACCAAAACTAACACAGTCACCAAAACTAACACCGTCACCAAAACTAACACCGTCACCAAAACAAAGACCGTCACCAAAACAAAGACCGTCACCAAAACTAACACCGTCACCAAAACAAACACCGTCACCAAAACAAAGACCGTCACCAAAACTAACACCGTCACCAAAACAAAGACCGTCGCCAAAACAAAGACCGTCACCAAAACTAACACTGTCACCAAAACAAAGACCGTCACCAAAACTAACACCGTCACCAAAACTAACACCGTCACCAAAAACAAAGACCGTCGCCAAAACAAAGACCGTCACCAAAACTAACACCGTCACCAAAACAAAGACCGTCACCAAAACAAAGACCGTCACCAAAACTAACACCGTCACCAAAACAAAGACCGTCACCAAAACAAAGACCGTCGCCAAAACAAAGACCGTCACCAAAACTAACACTGTCACCAAAACAAAGACCGTCACCAAAACTAACACAGTCACCACCAAAACAAAGACCGTCACCAAAACAAAGACCGTCACCAAAACTAACACAGTCACCAAAACCGTCACCAAAACAAAGACCGTCACCAAAACTAACACAGTCACCAAAACAAAGACCGTCACCAAAACTAACACCGTCACCAAAACAAAGACCGTCACCAAAACAAAGACTGTCCATTCTCTCACTTGAGTATCTTACCTAGTTATTTACACATTATCTAATTTAGCTCTGTTATAGCTTTGTCAATATGTGTTTGTTTTCTATACTTGTTTGCTTCTCTCCCTGTGAGCTTTACAGACGCTCCCTGTCCCTTGGTTGCAAACCCCTTCTAATTTAGTGTACCTTGCGCGCAAAACACATGTGGAATTCTCTGGCAACCGTTTGGGACTAACCAAGTTCATCTTGACATTTTGGCCATGATGGAGACATGGATCACTCCAGAGAACATTGCTACACACACACACACACACACACACACACACACACACACACACACACACACACACACACACACACACACACACACACACACACACACACACACACACACACACACACACACACACACACACACACACACACACACACACACACACACAGTTTAACAGAGTATCATAGCATGTCTTACCTTGCTCGGTCTGGAGCTGAGGTGTGTGGGTGTGTGAAGGGAAGAGTGGGTAAGGGGTCTGCTGCCGAACAGGGGGTGAGATTGTCGTCTGGGGCTGAACAGTGTGATCTTTGTGAGTCTGTCTGGAGGTCTGGAGGTACTGTGGTCCTGCACCAGGCCACTGATCACCATCCTTCCCACGACAGGAGCACTCTGTGGGGACAGAGATAGATGTGAGAGGGGGTACCTCCATGGATGTACCATAACACACATAATAAACCAATTCAAAAACTCTAAATCCTGTCCCTCATTTGTTTGACATTCAGGGTCCATCTCTGCCTCTCTCCCTCCTCCTCTCTCCCTCCTCCTCTCTCCCTCTTCCTCTCTCCCTCCTCCTCTCCTCCTCTCTCCCTCCTCCTCTCTCCCTCTATTCCTCCATCAGTCTCATCTCTCTCCCTCCTCCTCTCTCCTCTATTCCTCAGTCTCTCTCTTCCTCTATTCCTCCATCAGTCTCATCTCTCTCCTCTATTCCTCCATCAGTCTCATCTCTCTTCCTCTGTCCTCCATCAGTCTCATCTCTCTTCCTCTATTCCTCCATCAGTCTCATCTCTCTCCCTCTGTCCTCCATCAGTCTCATCTCTCTTCCTCTATTCCTCCATCAGTCTCATCTCTCTCCCTCTGTCCTCCATCAGTCTCATCTCCTCTCTTCCTCTATTCCTCCATCAGTCTCATCTCTCTCCCTCTGTCCTCCATCAGTCTCATCTCTCTCCCTCTGTCCTCCATCACTCTCATCTCTCTTCCTCTATTCCTCCATAAGTCTCATCTCTCTCCCTCTGTCCTCCATCAGTCTCATCTCTCTTCCTCTGTCCTCCATCAGTCTCATCTCTCTTCCTCTGTCCTCCATCAGTCTCATCTCTCTTCCTCTGTCCTCCATCAGTCTCATCTCTCTCCCTCTGTCCTCCATCAGTCTCATCTCTCTCCCTCTATTCCTCCATCAGTCTCATCTCTCTCCCTCTGTCCTCCACCAGTCTCATCTCTCTCCCTCCTCCTCTCTTCCTCTATTCCTCCATCAGTCTCATCTCTCTCCCTCTGTCCTCCATCAGTCTCATCTCTCTCCCTCTGTCCTCCATCAGTCTCATCTCTCTTCCTCTGTCCTCCATCAGTCTCATCTCTCTCCCTCTATTCCTCCATCAGTCTCATCTCTCTTCCTCTGTCCTCCATCAGTCTCATCTCTCTCCCTCTATTCCTCCATCAGTCTCATCTCTCTCCCTCTGTCCTCCATCAGTCTCATCTCTCTCCCTCTGTCCTCCATCAGTCTCATCTCTCTCCCTCTGTCCTCCATCAGTCTCATCTCTCTCCCTCTGTCCTCCATCAGTCTCATCTCTCTCCCTCCTCCTCTCTTCCTCTATTCCTCCATCAGTCTCATCTCTCTCCCTCTGTCCTCCATCAGTCTCATCTCTCTCCCTCTGTCCTCCATCAGTCTCATCTCTCTCCCTCTATTCCTCCACTAGTCTCATCTCTCTTCCTCTATTCCTCCACCAGTCTCATCTCTCTTCCTCTATTCCTCCATCAGTCTCATCTCTCTCCCTCTGTCCTCCATCAGTCTCTCCTCCTCTCTCCTCCTCCTCTCTTCCTCCTCCTCTCTCCCTCCTCCTCTCTTCCTCTGTCCTCCATCAGTCTCATCTCTCTCCCTCTGTCCTCCATCAGTCTCATCTCTCTTCCTCTGTCCTCCATCAGTCCATCAGTCTCATCTCTCTCCCTCTATTCCTCCATCAGTCTCATCTCTCTCCCTCTGTCCTCCATCAGTCTCATCTCTCTCCCTCTGTCCTCCATCAGTCTCATCTCTCTCCTCTGTCCTCCATCAGTCTCATCTCTCTTCCTCTGTCCTCCATCAGTCTCATCTCTCTTCCTCTGTCCTCCATCAGTCTCATCTCTCTCCCTCTGTCCTCCATCAGTCTCATCTCTCTCCCTCTGTCCTCCATCAGTCTCATCTCTCTTCCTCTGTCCTCCATCAGTCTCATCTCTCTCCCTCTATTCCTCCATCAGTCTCATCTCTCTTCCTCTATTCCTCCATCAGTCCATCAGTCTCATCTCTCTCCCTCTGTCCTCTATCAGTCTCATCTCTCTCCCTCTGTCCTCCATCAGTCTCATCTCTCTCCCTCTATTCCTCCATCAGTCTCATCTCTCTCCCTCTATTCCTCCATCAGTCTCATCTCTCTCCCTCTGTCCTCCATCAGTCTCATCTCTCTTCCTCTATTCCTCCATCAGTCCATCAGTCTCATCTCTCTTCCTCTATTCCTCCATCAGTCTCATCTCTCTCCCTCTGTCCTCCATCAGTCTCATCTCTCTCCCTCTGTCCTCCATCAGTCTCATCTCTCTCCCTCCGTCCTCCATCAGTCCATCAGTCTCATCTCTCTCCCTCTGTCCTCCATCAGTCTCATCTCTCTCCCTCCGTCCTCCATCAGTCCATCAGTCTCATCTCTCTCCCTCTGTCCTCCATCAGTCTCATCTCTCTCCCTCCGTCCTCCATCAGTCTCATCTCTCTCCCTCTGTCCTCCATCAGTCCATCAGTCTCATCTCTCTCCCTCTGTCCTCCATCAGTCTCATCTCTCTTCCTCTGTCCTCCGTCAGTCTCATCTCTCTTCCTCTGTCCTCCATCAGTCTCATCTCTCTCCCTCTGTCCCCCATCAGTCTCATCTCTCTCCCTCTGTCCTCCATCAGTCTCATCTCTCTTCCTCTATTCCTCCACCAGTCTCATCTCTCTCCCTCTGTCCTCCATCAGTCTCATCTCTCTTCCTCTGTCCTCCATCAGTCTCATCTCTCTTCCTCTGTCCTCCATCAGTCTCATCTCTCTTCCTCTGTCCTCCATCAGTCTCATCTCTCTCCCTCTGTCCTCCATCAGTCTCATCTCTCTCCCTCTGTCCTCCATCAGTCTCATCTCTCTTCCTCTGTCCTCCATCAGTCTC
>NC_060174.1:108533616-108534647 GCF_021184085.1 Oncorhynchus gorbuscha | reverse complement strand
TCCTCCATCAGTCTCATATCTCTTCCTCCCTCCACCAGCGTCCTCTCTTCCTCTGTCCTCCATCAGTCTCATCTCTCTCCCTCTGTCCTCCATCAGTCTCATCTCTCTCCCTCTGTCCTCCATCAGTCTCATCTCTCTTCCTCTATTCCTCCATCAGTCCATCAGTCTCATCTCTCTCCCTCTGTCCTCCATCAGTCTCATCTCTCTCCCTCTGTCCCTCCATCAGTCTCATCTCTCTCCCTCTATTCCTCCAGTCTCATCTCTTCATCCTCTATCAGTCCATCAGTCTCATCTCTCTCCCCTCTGTCCTCCATCAGTCTCATCTCTCTTCCTCTGTCCTCCATCAGTCTCATCTCTCTTCCTCTGTCCTCCATCAGTCTCATCTCTCTCCCTCTGTCCTCCATCAGTCTCATCTCTCTCCCTCTGTCCTCCATCAGTCTCATCTCTCTCCCTCCTCCTCTCTTCCTCTGTCCTCCATCAGTCTCATCTCTCTCCCTCTGTCCTCCATCAGTCTCATCTCTCTCCCTCTGTCCTCCATCAGTCTCATCTCTCTCCCTCTATTCCTCCATCAGTCTCATCTCTCTTCCTCTGTCCTCCATCAGTCCATCAGTCTCCATATCTCCTCCATCCCTCTATTCTGTCTCCATCAGTCTCATCTCTCTCCTCTGTCCTCCATCAGTCTCATCTCTCTCCTCTGTCCTCCATCAGTCTCATCTCTCTCCCTCTGTCCTCCATCAGTCTCATCTCTCTTCCTCTGTCCTCCATCAGTCTCAGTCATCTCTCTCCCTCTATTCCTCCTCTGTCCTCCATCAGTCTCATCTCTCTCCCTCCATGTCCTCCATCAGTCTCATCTCTCTTCCTCTGTCCTCCATCAGTCTCAGCTCTCTTCCTCTCAGTCTCATCTCTTCCTCTGTCCTCATCAGTCTCTCCCTCTATTCCTCCATCAGTCTCATCTCTCTCCCTCTGTCCTCCATCAGTCTCATCTCTCTTCCTCTGTCCTCCATCAGTCTCATCTCTCTTCCTCTGTCCTC
>NC_060174.1:108508616-108528616 GCF_021184085.1 Oncorhynchus gorbuscha | reverse complement strand
CCTCCACACTGAATACCTCCTTCCTCCACCTCCACACTGAATACCTCCTTCCTCCACCTCCACACTGAATACCTCCTTCCCCCAGCTCCACACTGAATACCTCCTTCCTCCACCTCCACACTGAATACCTCCTTCCTCCACCTCCACACTGAATACCTCCTTCCTCCACCTCCACGCTGAATACCTCCTTCCTCCACCTCCACGCTGAATACCTCCTTCCCCCACCTCCACACTGAATACCTCCTTCCTCCACCTCCACACTGAATACCTCCTTCCTCCACCTCCACACTGGATACCTCCTTCCCCCACCTCCACACTGAATACCTCCTTCCCCCACCTCCACACTGAATACCTCCTTCCTCCACTCCACACTGAATACCTCCTTCCCCCCACCTCCACACTGAATACCTCCTTCCTCCACTCCACACCGAATACCTCCTTCCCTCCACCTCCACACTGAATACCTCCTTCCTCCACCTCCACACTGAATACCTCCTTCCTCCACACTGAATACCTCCTTCCTCCACACTGAATACCTCCTTCCCCCACCTCCACACTGAATACCTCCTTCCCCCCACCTCCACACTGAATACCTCCTTCCCCCACCTCCACACTGAATACCTCCTTCCTCCACACTGAATACCTCCTTCCTCCACACTGAATAACTCCTTCCCCCACACTGAATACCTCCTTCCCCCACCTCCACACTGAATACCTCCTTCCTCCACACTGAATACCTCCTTCCCCCACCTCCACACTGAATACCTCCTTCCTCCACACTGGATACCTCCTTCCTCCACCTCCACACTGAATACCTCCTTCCCCCACCTCCACACTGAATACCTCCTTCCCCCACCTCCACACTGAATACCTCCTTCCTCCACCTCCACACTGAATACCTCCTTCCTCCACCTCCACACTGAATACCTCCTTCCCCCAGCTCCACACTGAATACCTCCTTCCTCCACCTCCACACTGAATACCTCCTTCCTCCACCTCCACACTGAATACCTCCTTCCTCCACCTCCACGCTGAATACCTCCTTCCTCCACCTCCACGCTGAATACCTCCTTCCCCCACCTCCACACTGAATACCTCCTTCCTCCACCTCCACACTGAATACCTCCTTCCTCCACCTCCACACTGGATACCTCCTTCCGCCATCTTCCCTCCACCTCTACAACTCCAACCTCTGCCTCTGCCTGTCCCTCGCCATCCCTGGTCTCCTCCAACCTCTGCCTGTCCCTCACCGTCCCTCCAACCTCTGCCTGTCCCTCACCGTCCCTCACCGTCCCTGGTCTCCTCCAACCTCTGGTCTCCTCCAACCTCTGGTCTCCTCCAACCTCTGCCTGTCCCTCACCGTACCTGGTCTCCTCCAACCTCTGGTCTCCTCCAACCTCTTGTCTCCTCCAACCTCTTGTCTCCTCCAACCTCTGGTCTCCTCCAACCTCTTGTCTCCTCCAACCTCTGGTCTCCTCCAACCCCTGGTCTCCTCCAACCCCTGGTCTCCTCCAACCTCTCATCTCCTCCAACCTCTGCCTGTCCCTCACCGTCCCTGTCTCCTCCAACCTCTGGTCTCCTCCACCCTCCGGTCTCCTCCAACGTCTGCCTGTCCCTCACCATCCCTGGTCTCCTCCAAACTCTGCCTGTCCCTCACCATCCCTGGTCTCCTCCAACCTCTGGTCTCCTCCAACCTCTGGTCTCCTCCAACCTCTGCCTGTCCCTCACCATCCCTGGTCTCCTCCAACCTCTGCCTGTACCTCACCATCCCTGGTCTCCTCCAACCTCTGGTCTCCTCCAACCTCTGGTCTCCTCCAACCTCTGGTCTCCTCCAACCTCTGGTCTCCTCCAACCTATGCCTGTCCCTCACCATCCCTGGTCTTCTACAACCTCTTGTCTCCTCCAACCTCTGCCTCTGCCTGTCCCTCACCGTCCCTTGTCTTCTCCAACCTCTGCCTGTCCCTCACCGTCCCTGGTCTCCTCCAACATCTGGTCTCCTCCAACCTCTGGTCTCCTCCAACCTCTGGTCTCCTCCGACCTCTGCCTGTCCCTCACCATCCCTGGTCTCCTCCAACCTCTGGTCTCCTCCAACCTCTGGTCTCCTCCAACCTCTGGTCTCCTCAAACTCTGGTCTCCTCCAACGTCTGCCTGTCCCTCACCGTCCCTGGTCTCCTCCAACATCTGGTCTCCTCCAACATCTGGTCTCCTCCAACCTCTAGTCTCCTCCAAACTCTGGTCTCCTCCAACCTCTGCCTGTCCCTCACCGTCCCTGGTCTCCTCCAACATCTGGTCTCCTCCAACCTCTGGTTTCCTGCAACCTCTGGTCTCCTCCAAACTCTGGTCTCCTCCAACCTCTGCCTGTCCCTCACCGTCCCTGGTCTCCTCCAACATCTGGTCTCCTCCAACATCTGGTCTCCTCCAACCTCTGGTCTCCTCCAAACTCTGGTCTCCTCCAACCTCTGCCTGTCCCTCACCATCCCTGGTCTCCTCCAACCTCTGGTCTCCTCCAACCTCTGCCTGTCCTTCACCATCCCTGGTCTCCTCCAACCTCTGGTCTCCTCCAACCTCTGGTCTCCTCCAACATCTGGTCTCCTCCAACATCTGGTCTCCTCCAACCTCTGGTCTCCTCCAACCTCTGGTCTCCTCCAACCTCTGCCTGACCCTCACCATCCCTGGTCTCCTCCAACCTCTGGTCTCCTCCAACCTCTGGTCTCCTCCAAACTCTGGTCTCCTCCAACCTCTGCCTGTCCATCACCGTCCCTGGTCTCCTCCAACATCTGGTCTCCTCCAACATCTGGTCTCCTCCAACCTCTGGTCTCCTCCAAACTCTGGTTTCCTCCAACCTCTGCCTGTCCATCACCGTCCCTGGTCTCCTCCAACATCTGGTCTCCTCCAACATCTGGTCTCCTCCAACCTCTGGTCTCCTCCAACCTCTGCCTGTCCATCACCATCCCTGGTCTCCTCCAACATCTGGTCTCCTCCAACATCTGGTCTCCTCCAACATCTGGTCTCCTCCAACATCTGGTCTCCTCCAACATCTGATCTCCTCCAACCTCTGGTCTCCTCCAACCTCTGGTCTCCTCCAACCTCTGCCTGTCCCTCACCGTCCCTGGTCTCCAACCTCTGGTCTCCTCCACACTCAACCTGTGATTCAGGTTGTTGTGGTTGTCGTGGGCGATGTGGTTGTTCTTTGTTGTTGTCGTGGGCGTGCCAGAGTGGGAGGAGCTAGCGGCACTGAGTGCTACCTGAATGTCCAGGTGGAGCTGATCCAACTTCCTCATCAGCTGACTCACAGAGTCACGCCACGGGGACTGGGACTGGGACTGGGACTGGGACTGGGACTGGGACCGGGACTGGGACTGGGACCGGGACTGGGACCGGGACCGGGACTGGGACTGGGACCGGGACTGGGACGGACACGGACACACAGGTTATAATGTGATGGGATTAGTCCCCCCCACCCAAAAAAAAAGATTTCCACTTGCATGGCACTCATTGCCCACACAAACACAGGTGGGACGTAGAGGGGATGGAGGTAGAGGGGGTGGAGGTAGAGGGGATGGAGGTATAGGGGATGGAAGTAGAGGGGGTGGAGGTAGAGGGGATGGAGGTAGAGGGAGTGGAGGTAGAAGGGATGGAGGTAGAGGGGATGGAGGTTGAAGGGGTGGAGGTAGAAGGGATGGAGGTAGAGGGGATGGAGGTAGAGGGGATGGAGGTTGAGGGGGTGGAGGTAGAAGGGATGGAGGTAGAGGGGATGGAGGTAGAGGGGACTGGTGTGGGAGACTATGTGTATGAACCAGTATATAGGGAATAGGGTTCCATAGGGCTCTGGTCTAAAGTAGTGTACTATATAGGAAATAGGGATTTACACACCACAGACTGTCCATCAGACACACCACAGACTGTCCATCAGACACACCACAGACACACCACAGACTGTCCTTCAGACACACCACAGACACACCACAGACTGTCCTTCAGACACACCACAGACTGTCCATCAGACACACCACAGACTGTCCATCAGACACACCACAGACACACCACAGACTGTCCTTCAGACACACCACAGACTGTCCATCAGACACACCACAGACTATCCATCAGACACACCACAGACACACCACAGACTGTCCATCAGACACACCACAGACTGTCCATCAGACACACCACAGACTGTACTTCAGACACACCACAGACTGTCCATCAAGGACACACCACAATACACCACAGACTGTTCATCAGACACACCACAATACACCACAGACTGTCCATCAGACACACCACAGACACACCACAGACTGTCCATCAGACACACCACAGACTGTCCTTCAGACACACCACAGACTGTCCATCAGACACACCACAGACTGTCCTTCAGACACACCACAGACTGTCCATCAGACACACCACAGACTGTCCTTCAGACACACCACAGACTGTCCTTCAGACACACCACAGACACACCACAGACTGCCCATCAGACACACCACAGACACACCACAGACTGCCCATCAGACACACCACAGACACACCACAGACTGTCCATCAGACACACCACAGACTGTCCATCAGACACACCACAATACACCACAGACTGTCCATCAGACACACCACAATACACCACAGACTGTCCATCAGACACACCACAGACACACCACAGACTGTCCATCAGATACACCACAGACTGTCCATCAGACACACCACAGATACACCACAGACTGTCCATCAGACACACCACAGATACACCACAGACTGTCCTTCAGACACACCACAGACTGTCCTTCAGACACACCACAGACACACCACAGACTGTCCATCAGACACACCACAGACTGCCCATCAGACACACCACAGACACACCACAGACTGTCCATCAGACACACCACAGACTGTCCATCAGACACACCACAATACACCACAGACTGTCCATCAGACACACCACAGACACACCACAGACTGTCCATCAGACACACCACAGATTGTCCTTCAGACACACCACAGACTGTCCTTCAGACACACCACAGACTGTCCATCAGACACACCACAGACTGTCCATCAGACACACCACAATACACCACAGACTGTCCATCAGACACACCACAGACACACCACAGACTGTCCATCAGACACACCACAGACTGTCCTTCAGACACACCACAGACTGTCCTTCAGACACACCACAGACTGTCCATCAGACACACCACAGACACACCACAGACTGTCCTTCAGACACACCACAGACTGTCCATCAGACACACCACAGACACACCACAGACTGTCCTTCAGACACACCACAGACTGTCCTTCAGACACACCACAGACTGTCCATCAGACACACCACAGACACACCACAGACTGTCCTTCAGACACACCACAGACTGTCCATCAGACACACCACAGACTGTCCTTCAGACACACCACAGACACACCACAGACTGTCCATCAGACACACCACAGATTGTCCTTCAGACACACCACAGACTGTCCATCAGACACACCACAGACACACCACAGACTGTCCTTCAGACACACCACAGACTGTCCATCAGACACACCACAGACTATCCATCAGACACACCACAGACACACCACAGACTGTCCATCAGACACACCACAGACTGTCCATCAGACACACCACAGACTGTACTTCAGACACACCACAGACTGTCCATCAAGGACACACCACAATACACCACAGACTGTTCATCAGACACACCACAATACACCACAGACTGTCCATCAGACACACCACAGACACACCACAGACTGTCCATCAGACACACCACAGACTGTCCTTCAGACACACCACAGACTGTCCATCAGACACACCACAGACTGTCCTTCAGACACACCACAGACTGTCCATCAGACACACCACAGACTGTCCTTCAGACACACCACAGACTGTCCTTCAGACACACCACAGACACACCACAGACTGCCCATCAGACACACCACAGACACACCACAGACTGCCCATCAGACACACCACAGACACACCACAGACTGTCCATCAGACACACCACAGACTGTCCATCAGACACACCACAATACACCACAGACTGTCCATCAGACACACCACAATACACCACAGACTGTCCATCAGACACACCACAGACACACCACAGACTGTCCATCAGATACACCACAGACTGTCCATCAGACACACCACAGATACACCACAGACTGTCCATCAGACACACCACAGATACACCACAGACTGTCCTTCAGACACACCACAGACTGTCCTTCAGACACACCACAGACACACCACAGACTGTCCATCAGACACACCACAGACTGCCCATCAGACACACCACAGACACACCACAGACTGTCCATCAGACACACCACAGACTGTCCATCAGACACACCACAATACACCACAGACTGTCCATCAGACACACCACAGACACACCACAGACTGTCCATCAGACACACCACAGATTGTCCTTCAGACACACCACAGACTGTCCTTCAGACACACCACAGACTGTCCATCAGACACACCACAGACTGTCCATCAGACACACCACAATACACCACAGACTGTCCATCAGACACACCACAGACACACCACAGACTGTCCATCAGACACACCACAGACTGTCCTTCAGACACACCACAGACTGTCCTTCAGACACACCACAGACTGTCCATCAGACACACCACAGACACACCACAGACTGTCCTTCAGACACACCACAGACTGTCCATCAGACACACCACAGACACACCACAGACTGTCCTTCAGACACACCACAGACTGTCCTTCAGACACACCACAGACTGTCCATCAGACACACCACAGACACACCACAGACTGTCCTTCAGACACACCACAGACTGTCCATCAGACACACCACAGACTGTCCTTCAGACACACCACAGACTGTCCATCAGACACACCACAGACACACCACAGACTGTCCATCAGACACACCACAGACACACCACAGACTGTCCATCAGACACACCACAGTTTGAAGGGCCAGAAGAAAACCATTTGAGCAGAACCTTCCAGTGGAACGTTAGAGGAAGGAACCACTGGCCGGGTCTCGCTTGACAGGTGTGAGAATGTGGTCAGGAGCATGACCACACTCACGGCACAATGCATGCTGGGAGCTTGGGATGCCAGGGCTGACCAGAGAAAAATGAATGGCATTCGAGCATGCCTGCCAAACCTCTCTCTCTCTCTCTCTCTCTCTCACACACACACACACACACACACACACACACACACACACACACACACACACACACACACACACACACACACACACACACACACACACACACACACACACACACACACACACACACACACACACACACACACACACACACAGACAGACAGACAAGTCAGTGGAAACCTAGAAAGACAGTTATTTCAGTCAGAGTTAGAGATCTGGGGAAAGTTGTCACAGTCTGAGCAAAACAAATGCAACAATCGCGCCCTCTAGTGGAGAACATCGTGTAGTACATCAACTTTTCCTCATCTTTTACCTTTTGTCCTCTTCTTCCTCTTCCTCTTCCTTATCCTTCTTAGCCTTTGGGCTGGTCTTATTGGTGGAGCTTAAGCCAATCATAGAGCTGGAGGGCGGGACTTCCTGTCTTTTCCTCAGAGAGGGCTGGAGAGAGGGCTGGAGAGAGGGGTGGAGAGAGGACTGGAGA
This sequence comes from Oncorhynchus gorbuscha, assembly GCF_021184085.1. Classification (NCBI taxonomy): domain Eukaryota; kingdom Metazoa; phylum Chordata; class Actinopteri; order Salmoniformes; family Salmonidae; genus Oncorhynchus; species Oncorhynchus gorbuscha. Next base: position 108,520,939 of record NC_060174.1, on the reverse strand, counting down.
GGACTGGAGAGAAAACTGGAGAGAGGACTGGAGAGAGGACTGGAGAGGACTGGAGAGAAGACTGGAGAGAGGGCTGGAGAGAGGACTGGAGAGAGGACTGGAGAGAGGACTGGAGAGAGGGCTGGAGAGAGGGGTGGAGAGAGGACTGGAGAGAGGGCTGGAGAGAGGGCTGGAGAGAGGACTGGAGAGAGGGCTGGAGAGAGGACTGGAGAGAAGACTGGAGAGAGGGCTGGAGAGAGGACTGGAGAGAGGACTGGAGAGAGGACTGGAGAGAGGGCTGGAGAGGGGACTGGAGAGAGGACTGGAGAGAGGGCTGGAGAGAGTACTGGAGAGAGGACTGGAGAGAGGACTGGAGAGGGGAAGGAGAGAGGGCTGGAGAGGGGACTGGAGAGAGGACTGGAGAGAGGGCTGGAGAGAGTACTGGAGAGAGGACTGGAGAGGGGACTGGAGAGAGGACTGGAGAGGACTGGAGAGAGGACTGGAGAGGGGAAGGAGAGAGGACTGGAGAGAGGACTGGAGAGGACTGGAGAGAGGACTGGAGAGGGGAAGTCAATCACCACCTTCCGGAGACACCTGAAACCCCACCTCTTTAAGGAATACCTAGGATAGGATAAGTAATCCCTCTCACCCCCCCCCTTTAAGATTTAGATGCACTATTGTAAAGTGACTGTTCCACTGGATGTCATAAGGTGAATGCACCAATTTGTAAGTCGCTCTGGATAAGAGCGTCTGCTAAATGACTTAAATGTAAATGTTAAATGGGAAGGAGAGAGGACTGGAGAGAGGACTGGAGAGGACTGGAGAGAAAACTGGAGAGAGGGCTGGAGAGAGGACTGGAGAGAGGACTGGAGAGAGGGCTGGAGAGGGGACTGGAGAGAGGACTGGAGAGAGGGCTGGAGAGAGGACTGGAGAGAGGACTGGAGAGAGGGCTGGAGAGGACTGAAGAGAAGACTGGAGAGAGGACTGGAGAGAGGACTGGAGAGAGGACTGGAGAGGACTGGAGAGAGGACTGGAGAGAGGACTGGAGAGAGGGCTGGAGAGGGGACTGGAGAGAGGACTGGAGAGAGGGCTGGAGAGAGTACTGGAGAGAGGACTGGAGAGGGGACTGGAGAGAGGATTGAAGAGAGGGCTGGAGAGAGTACTGGAGAGAGGACTGGAGAGGACTGGAGAGAAGACTGGAGAGAGGACTGGAGAGAGGACTGGAGAGGACTGGAGAGAGGACTGGAGAGGGGAAGGAGAGAGGACTGGAGAGAGGACTGGAGAGGACTGGAGAGAAGACTGGAGAGAGGGCTGGAGAGAGGACTGGAGAGAGGACTGGAAAGAGGACTGGAGAGAGGACTGGAGAGAGGGCTGGAGAGAGGACTGGAGAGAGGACTGGAGAGAGGACTGGAGAGAGGACTGGAAAGAGGACTGGAGAGAGGACTAGAGAGAGGGGAGAAGAGAGGGGTAGAAAGAGGAAGGTAGAACGGGGGTCTCTTTAGGTCTCTATGCCTCATGTACTCTAACAGGATGCTGTTGGTCAGAGTCTCTGTTACTCCTTACTTAAACCTCACCCCCCTCTGTTACTCCTTACTTAAACATCCCCCTCCTCTGTTACTCCTTACTTAACCCCCCACCCACCTCTGTTATGAGTAGCATAGTCTAAGTGCACTTTCGTTAATTTCCTCAATTGATACTGTATGACCAGAGAACATCCCTGGTCGTCTATACTGCCTCGGGTCTGGAGGACTCACTAAACAGAGAACATCCCTGGTCATCCCTACTGCCTCTGATCTGGAGGACTCACTAAACAGAGAACATCCCTGGTCATCCCTACTGCCTCTGATCTGGACTCACTAAACAGAGAACATCCCTGGTCATCCCTACTGCCTCTGATCTGGAGGACTCACTAAACAGAGAACATCCCTGGTCATCCCTACTGCCTCTGATCTGGACTCACTAAACAGAGAACATCCCTGGTCATCCCTACTGCCTCTGATCTGGAGGACTCACTAAACTGAGAACATCCCTGGTCATCCCTACTGCCTCTGATCTGGAGAACTCACTAAACAGAGAACATCCCTGGTCGTCCCTACTGCCTCAGATCTGGAGGACTCACTAAACAGAGAACATCCCTGGTCATCCCTACTGCCTCTGATCTGGAGGACTCACTAAACAGAGAACATCCCTGGTCATCCCTACTGCCTCTGATCTGGTGGACTCACTAAACAGAGAACATCCCTGTTCATCCCTACTGCCTCTGATCTGGAGGACTCACTAAACAGAGAACATCCCTGGTCATCCCTTCTGCCTCTGATCTGGAGGACTCACTAAACAGAGAACATCCCTGGTCATCCCTACTGCCTCTGATCTGGAGGACTCACTAAACAGAGAACATCCCTGGTCATCCCTACTGTCTCTGATCTGGACTCACTAAACAGAGAACATCCCTGGTCATCCCTACTGTCTCTGATCTGGACTCACTAAACAGAGAACATCCCTGGTCATCCCTACTGCCTCTGATCTGGAGGACTCACTAAACAGAGAACATCCCTGGTCATCCCTACTGCCTCTGATCTGACTGACTCACTAAACAGAGAACATCCCTGGTCATCCCTACTGCCTCTGATCTGGAGGACTCACTAAACAGAGAACATCCCTGGTCATCCCTACTGCCTCTGATCTGGAGGACTCACTAAACAGAGAACATCCCTGGTCATCCCTACTGCCTCTGATCTGACTGACTCACTAAACAGAGAACATCCCTGGTCATCCCTACTGCCTCTGATCTGGAGGACTCACTAAACAGAGAACATCCCTGGTCATCCCTACTGCCTCTGATCTGGAGGACTCACTAAACAGAGAACATCCCTGTGTTTCCTGTCTCTCTGTACCAGTGTATTTATCCCTGTGTTTCCTGTCTCTCTGTACCAGTGTATTTATCCCTGTGTTTCCTGTCTCTCTGTACCAGTGTATTTATCCCTGTGTTTCCTGTCTCTCTGTCCCAGTGTATTTATCCCTGTGTTTCCTGTCTCTCTGTACCAGTGTATTTATCCCTGTGTTTCCTGTCTCTCTGTACCAGTGTATTTATCCCTGTGTTTCCTGTCTCTCTGTACCAGTGTATTTATCCCTGTGTTTCCTGTCTCTCTGTACCAGTGTATTTATCCCTGTGTTTCCTGTCTATCTGTGCCAGTGTATTTATCCATGTGTTTCCTGTCTCTCTGTGCCAGTGTATTTATCCCTGTGTTTCCTGTCTCTCTGTACCAGTGTATTTATCCCTGTGTTTCCTGTCTCTGTACCAGTGTATTTATCCCTGTGTTTCCTGTCTCTGTACCAGTGTATTTATTCCTGTGTTTCCTGTCTCTGTACCAGTGTATTTATCCCTGTGTTTCCTGTCTCTCTGTACCAGTGTATTTATCCCTGTGTTTCCTGTCTCTCTGTACCAGTGTATTTATCCCTGTGTTTCCTGTCTCTCTGTACCAGTGTATTTATCCCTGTGTTTCCTGTCTCTCTGTACCAGTGTATTTATCCCTGTGTTTCCTGTCTCTCTGTACCAGTGTATTTATCCCTGTGTTTCCTGTCTCTCTGTACCAGTGTATTTATCCCTGTGTTTCCTGTCTCTGTACCAGTGTATTTATCCCTGTGTTTCCTGTCTCTCTGTACCAGTGTATTTATCCCTGTGTTTCCTGTCTCTCTGTGCCAGTGTATTTATCCCTGTGTTTCCTGTCTCTCTGTACCAGTGTATTTATCCCTGTGTTTCCTGTCTCTCTGTGCCAGTGTATTTATCCCTGTGTTTCCTGTCTCTCTGTACCAGTGTATTTATCCCTGTGTTTCCTGTCTCTCTGTGCCAGTGTATTTATCCCTGTGTTTCCTGTCTCTCTGTACCAGTGTATTTATCCCTGTGTTTCCTGTCTCTCTGTACCAGTGTATTTATCCCTGTGTTTCCTGTCTCTCTGTGCCAGTGTATTTATCCCTGTGTTTCCTGTCTCTCTGTACCAGTGTATTTATCCCTGTGTTTCCTGTCTCTCTGTGCCAGTGTATTTATCCCTGTGTTTCCTGTCTCTCTGTACCAGTGTATTTATCCCTGTGTTTCCTGTCTCTCTGTACCAGTGTATTTATCCCTGTGTTTCCTGTCTCTCTGTGCCAGTGTATTTATCCCTGTGTTTCCTGTCTCTCTGTGCCAGTGTATTTATCCCTGTGTTTCCTGTCTCTCTGTGCCAGTGTATTTATCCCTGTGTTTCCTGTCTCTCTGTGCCAGTGTATTTATCCCTGTGTTTCCTGTCTCTCTGTGCCAGTGTATTTATCCCTGTGTTTCCTGTCTCTCTGTGCCAGTGTATTTATCCCTGTGTTTCCTGTCTCTCTGTGCCAGTGTATTTATCCCTGTCTTTCTGTGCCAGTTCGTCTTGTATGTTTCCAAGTTAAAGAGGGGTTTTCCTGTTCTCCTGCTTTTTGCTTTTTCTAGTCCTCCTGGTTTTGACCGTTGCCTGTTTCTGGACTCTGTACCTGCCTGCCTGACCAGTCTGCCTGCCTGACCAGTCTGCCTGCCTGACCAGTCTGTCTGCCTGACCAGTCTGCCTGCCTGACCAGTCTGTCTGCCACTCTGTACCTCGTGGACTTTGATCTGGTTTTGACCTTTGGCCTGTCCACGACCTCTTGCCTCCTCCTTTTGGATGAATAAACATTGTAAGACTCCAACCAGCTGCCTCCTGTGTCTGCATCTGGGTCTCGCCTTGAGTCAATTTCTATTAAGGTAACAAGGCACAAGTTATCTTTACTTTTACTCAAGTATGAGAATTGGATACTTTATCCACCTACTTTATCCACCTCTTGCTTGTTTGTCATAACTTGTTGCCCCAGAAGACTAAATAAAATATTGCTCACCAGAATGTCTTACATTGATAGAGTTAAATATATTACTAATGCATTAATTCTGTCTTTTTTTAAGGACCAGGGAGAAAACGCAATACTTCCAAAATAGTGGAAAGATTGACCCTGTGCAAAATGTCCAAATGTCATGAGTTTGACTGGTTTTAAGGAAATTAAAATCTGAGAAAACAATCAGTTCCTCATATTTTATGTGGTTGAAATACTGTCCGCTTGCATCGACAGGGTTAAAGATGACACATTCACATTTCCTCTAGAGATGCTGAAAGAAATCGTATTTCTCCAATCCTTGTTCCCAAGACAAAATTTTAATTTTGTTGTATAAGTCTATTGCAAGAAACGCATAATTCTGCAGGAGTTAATATTACACTACATGTGAGAGGTTATAGGTAGACAGTCACTGTCCATATTTCAGTTACTATTCCATTTAACCCATAATATGAACTCAAAGAAGGAATATTCTGTTTATTTATGGATAGAGGGATACTGGTGAACCGGATGTTCAAGGTGCATGTAAACAGTTTATCCCCGACCAAGAACTTAAAAAACGGAATATGAGCTGCGCGCGTGGAAAACGTGATCCCTGTGGCGTTGATTGGCTCGTAGCCCGGAGCTTTATGTTTATGACAGTTTGCGATGGAAAAAAAATAACAAAATAAAAATCCATGTACTTTTATACCTGTTGAAGACCCTTTGGTTTAGAAACTTTAATCTACATCTAAGCAACTTGTTTTTTGTCAAACTCAGTCCAGAAATTACCTCGAGTCACCACTTGGTGGCAGCAGCGGCTGCATTTAGTAATTTCAAAACGCGAACTAGGAAGTTTGTCCCTCATTGACGCTCTGTAGTTTTAGAGACATTTCACTCCGCGCCTTAAAATAAAAAAACATTTCGCGGGAATTAAAATCAGAAAAAAACACAACACGCAGCAACTCAAACAAAACAGTGTCTAGAGAACTGTGAAATAACATTAGATACAAAAAAAATGAGTTTGTGGGTGGACAAATACAGACCTACTTCTCTGGGGAAACTGGACTACCACAAAGAACAAGCAAATCAGCTGAAAAACCTGGTAAGATTCAAAGTTGATCAACATGGCGGTGTCTGTTCAGGGACCCTAGTATCAGATACACGTGTCTTTAGTATGTGTACCAGCTTGCTACATAACTATTACAGTAGTTTTTGTCTTTGTCAGCTAATTTAGTTAACATTAGGTAGGTTTCCAGTAGAGTTGTTGTTAACCAGATGCAGTAATATACAATATTTAACATGACTGTTCTGTAGTGAGGGTTATTAAGTACATTAGCTACAAATTAAACGAACTTATCTCAAATTACAACATGTATCAGTGTAGCCATGACCCTGTAGTAGGGTAGCTAAGTTACTGTACATGCTGTGTCACTGCCGTGCTGGAACAAAAACCTGCACCGTGCAGAGAGTCTCCCAACACCGGGCCAGAAGGCGGGGCTTATAACCTCGGTTTCCGGTCGGTGTCTTATTAAAAAGTCGTGTTTTATTAAAAAGTCCGCTTTCCCGGAGTATCTCTCGCCAACTCCACGGTGTCTTTAATATACACCGGAAGCAAGTCCGACCCTATAATGTCGCTGTAGGCAAGAGGGTCACATCTGCTGGCTCGTTTTATTATTAGGCATTGCAGGGGTCAGGCATTGCAGGGGTCAGGCATTAGACATTGTTGATTGCTACGCTGCATAGATTAGGCTCAAGGGCAAATCAATAGTTTTTTTCACCAAGTCAGCTCGGGGATTTGAACCAGCGGCCTTTAAGCTACTGGCCCGACGCTCCTGACCGCTAGGCTACAGGCCCACGGCTCCTGACCGCTAGGCTCCTGACCGCTAGACTATTGGCCTAACGCTCCTGACCGCTAGGCTATTGGCCCACCGCTCCTGACCGCTAGGCTCCTGACCGCTAGACTATTGGCCCAACGCTCCTGACCGCTAGACTATTGGCCCAACGCTCCTGACCGCTAGGCTCCTGACCGCTAGACTATTGGCCTAACGCTCCTGACCGCTAGGCTATTGGCCCACCGCTCCTGACCGCTAGGCTCCTGACCGCTAGACTATTGGCCCAACGCTCCTGACCGCTAGGCTATTGGCCCACCGCTCCTGACCGCTAGGCTACTGGCCCAACCGCTCCTGACCGCTAGGCTACTGGCCCAACCGCTCCTGACCGCTAGGCTACTGGCCCAACCGCTCCTGACCGCTAGGCTCCTGACCGCTAGACTATTGGCCCAACGCTCCAGACCGCTAGGCTATTGGCCCACCTCTCCTGACCGCTAGGCTATTGGCCCACCACTCCTAACCGCTAGAATATTGGCCCAACGCTCCTGACCGCTAGGCTCCTGACCGCTAGGCTCCTGACCGCTAGGCTCCTGACCGCTAGGCTACTGGCCCAAAGCTCCTGACCGCTAGGCTACTGGCCCAACGCTCCTGACCGCTAGGCTCCTGACCGCTAGGCTACTGGCCCAACCGCTCCTGACCACTAGGCTACTGACCGCTAGGCTACTGGCCCAACCGCTCCTGACCGCTAGGCTACTGGCCCAACTGCTCCTAACCGTTAGTCTACTGGCCCGACCGCTCCTAACCGCTAGACTATTGGCCCAACGCTCCTGACCGCTAGGCTCCTGACCGCTAGGCTACTGGCCCAACCGCTCCTGACCACTAGGCTACTGACCGCTAGGCTACTGGCCCAACCGCTCCTGACCGCTAGGCTACTGGCCCAACTGTTCCTAACCGTTAGTCTACTGGCCCGACCGCTCCTAACCGCTAGACTATTGGCCCGACGCTCCTGACCGCTAGGCTCCTGACCGCTAGGCTACTGGCCCAAAGCTCCTGACCGCTAGGCTACTGGTCCAACCGCTCCTGACCGCTAGGCTCCTGACCGCTAGGCTACTGGTCCAACCGCTCCTGACCGCTAGGTTACTGTTCAAACCGCTCCTGACCACAACGCTCCTGACCGCTAGGCTACTGGTCCAACCGCTCCTGACCGCTAGGCTACTGGTCCAACCGCTCCTGACCGCTAGGCTACTGGTCCAACCGCTCCTAACCGCTAGGCTACTGGTCCAACTGCTCCTGACCGCTAGGCTCCTGGCCCAACGCTCCTGACCGCTAGGCTACTGGCCTGACGCTCCTGACCGCTAGGCTACTGACCGCTAGGCTACTGGTCCAACCGCTACTGACCGCTAGGCTACTGGTCCAACCGCTCCTGACCGCTAGGCTACTGGCCCGACGCTCCTAAACGCTAGACTACTGGCCCAACGCTCCTAACCGCTAGACTACTGGCCCAACGCTCCTAACCGCTAGGCTACTGGTCCAACCGCTCCTGACCGCTAGGCTACTGGTCCAACCGCTCCTGACCGCTAGGCTACTGGCCCGACGCTCCTGACCACTAGGCTACTGGCCCGACGCTCCTGACCGCTAGGCTACTGACCGCTAGGCTACTGGCCGCTAGGCTACTGGCCCGACGCTTCTGACCACTAGGCTACTGGCCCGACGCTCCTGACCGCTAGGCTACTGACCGCTAGGCTACTGGCCGCTAGGCTACTCGCCCAACGCTCCTGACCGCTAGGCTACTGACCGCTAGGCTACTGGCCCGACCGCTCCTGACCGCTAGGCTACTGGTCCAACGCTACTGACCGCTAGGCTACTCGCCCAACGCTCCTGACCGCTAGGCTACTGACCGCTAGGCTACTCGCCCAACGCTCCTGACCGCTAGGCTACTGACCGCTAGGCTACTAGCCCAACGCTCCTGACCGCTAGGCTACTCGCCCAACACTCCTGACCGCTAGGCTACTCGCCCAACGCTCCTGACCGCTAGGCTACTCGCCCAACGCTCCTGACCGCTAGGCTACTCGCCCAACGCTCCTGACCGCTAGGCTACTGACCGCTAGGCTCCTGACCGCTAGGCTACTGACCGCTAGGCTACTGGTCCAACCGCTCCTGACCGCTAGGCTACTCGCCCAACGCTCCTGACCACTAGGCTACTGACCGCTAGGCTACTCGCCCAACGCTACTGACCGCTAGGCTACTCGCCCAACGCTACTGACCGCTAGGCTACTGACCGCTAGGCTACTGACCGCTAGGCTACTGACCGCTAGGCTACTGGTCCAACCGCTCCTGACCGCTAGGCTACTCGCCCAACGCTCCTGACCACTAGGCTACTGACCGCTAGGCTACTCGCCCAACGCTACTGACCGCTAGGCTACTCGCCCAACGCTACTGACCGCTAGGCTACTCGCCCAACGCTACTGACCGCTAGGCTACTGACCGCTAGGCTACTCGCCCAACGCTCCTGACCGCTAGGCTACTGACCGCTAGGCTACTGACCGCTAGGCTACTGGTCCAACCGCTACTGACCGCTAGGCTACTGGTCCAACCGCTCCTGACCGCTAGGCTACTGGTCCAACCGCTACTGACCGCTAGGCTACTGGTCCAACCGCTCCTGACCGCTAGGCTACTGGTCCAACCGCTACTGACCGCTAGGCTACTGGTCCAACCGCTACTGACCGCTAGGCTACTGGTCCAACCGCTCCTGACCGCTAGGCTACTGGTCCAACCGCTCCTGACCGCTAGGCTACTGGTCCAACCGCTCCTGACCGCTAGGCTACTGGTCCAACCGCTCCTGACCGCTAGGCTACTGACCGCTAGGCTACTGACCGCTAGGCTACTGACCGCTAGGCTACTGACCGCTAGGCTGCCAGCATCTATTGGTGTACTGGGCTGTCTTCTATAACGTGTGTGTGTGTGTGTGTGTGTGTGTGTGTGTGTGTGTGTGTGTGTGTGTGTGTGTGTGTGTGTGTGTGTGTGTGTGTGTGTGTGTGTGTCTCTCTGTGTGTGTGTGTGTGTGTGTGTGTGTGTGTGTGTGTGTGTGTGTGTGTGTGTGTGTGTGTGTGTGTGTGTGTGTGTGTGTGTGTGTGTGTGTGTGTGTGTTCCAGGTCCAGTGTGGGGACTTCCCTCATCTGTTGGTGTACGGACCGTCTGGAGCAGGGAAGAAGACTCGTATCATGTGTCTGCTGAGAGAACTGTACGGAGCAGGAGTGGAGAAACTACACATAGAACACCAGTCCATCACGGTGAGGAGAGGGTGTCACACACACACACTCCATTACGGTGAGGAGAGGGTGTCACACACACACACTCCATCACGGTGAGGAGAGGGTGTCACACACACACACTCCATTACGGTGAGGAGAGGGTGTCACACACACACACACTCCATCACGGTGAGGAGAGGGTGTCACACACACACACACTCCATCACGGTGAGGAGAGGGTGTCACACACACACACTCCATTACGGTGAGGAGAGGGTGTCACACACACACACACTCCATCACGGTGAGGAGAGGGTGTCACACACACACACACTCCATTACGGTGAGGAGAGGGTGTCACACACACACACACACACGGTGAGGAGAGGGTGTCACACACACACACACACTCCATCACGGTGAAGAGAGGGTGTCACACACACACACACACACTCCATTACGGTGAGGAGAGGGTCACACACACACACACTCCATTACGGTGAGGAGAGGGTCACACACACGGTGAGGAGAGGGTCACACACACACTCCATCACGGTGAGGAGAGGGTCACACACACACACTCCCTATCACGGTGAGGAGAGGGTCACACACACACACACACACACACACACACACACACACACACACACACACACACACACACACACACACACACACACACACACACACACCCTATCACGGTGAGGAGAGGGACACACACACACACGGTGAGGAGAGGGACACACACACACACGGTGAGGAGAGGGACACACACACACACGGTGAGGAGAGGGAGACACACACACGGTGAGGAGAGGGACACACACACACACACACACGGTGAGGAGAGGGACACACACACACGGTGAGGAGAGGGACACACACACACACACGGTGAGGAGAGGGACACACACACACACACGGTGAGGAGAGGGACACACACACACACACAGTGAGGAGAGGGACACACACACGGTGAGGAGAGGGACACACACACACACACACACGGTGAGGAGAGGGACACACACACACACACACGGTGAGGAGAGGGACACACACACACACACACGGTGAGGAGAGGGACACACACACACACACACGGTGAGGAGAGGGACACACACACACACACACGGTGAGGAGAGGGACACACACACACACACGGTGAGGAGAGGGACACACACACACACACGGTGAGGAGAGGGACACACGCACACACACGGTGAGGAGAGGGACACACGCACACACACGGTGAGGAGAGGGACACACGCACACACAGTGAGGAGAGGGACACACACACGGTGAGGAGAGGGACACACACACACACACGGTGAGGAGAGGGTCACACACACACACACGGTGAGGAGAGGGACACACACACACACGGTGAGGAGAGGGACACACACACACACGGTGAGGAGAGGGACACACACACACACACACGGTGAGGAGAGGGACACACACACACACACACACACACACACACACACACGGTGAGGAGAGGGACACACACACACACACGGTGAGGAGAGGGACACACACACACACACACACACACGGTGAGGAGAGGGACACACACACGGTGAGGAGAGGGACACACACACACACACGGTGAGGAGAGGGACACACACACACACACACGGTGAGGAGAGGGACACACACACACACACAGTGAGGAGAGGGACACACACACGGTGAGGAGAGGGTCACACACACACACACGGTGAGGAGAGGGACACACACACACACGGTGAGGAGAGGGTCACACACACACGGTGAGTAGAGGGAGTCAGACACACACTAGGGTTGGGTGACGTCAGCCTTTGTCCTGTCGTGATAATGTACCATAAGACATGGTGAAATATGATATCTTCCCCTATTGGCCAGCCCCCCCCCAAAGAAAATAAACTCCACCTGAACAACCTGGACTCAGGAGTAGACGTAACATAGTACATGTAAATCCAGGACACTCCATTTAGTATGATCTGTTACATGGTATTCAGTTGTGGATGTCCATCTAGTTCGTATAATATGTTACTAATTTGTATGGGACCTCACTTTGTGCACGGGGGCGTTCTGTCATGCTGAAACAGGAAAGGGCCTGGCCCGAACTATTGTCACAAAGTTGGAAGCACAGAATCATCTAGAATATCACTGTACCGTTAAGATTTCTGTTCACTGGAACTAAGGGACCATGAAAAACAGCCCCAGAACATTATTCCCCCTCATCAACATTGACAGTTGGCACTATGCATTGGGGCAGGTAGAGTTCTCCTGGCATCTGCCAAACCCAGATTCATCTGTCGGGACTGCCAGATGGTGAAGCGTGATTCATCACTCCAGAGAACGTGTTTCCACTGCTCCAGAGTCCAATGGCGGTGAGTTTTACACCACTCCAGACGACGCTTGGCAC
>NC_060174.1:108481116-108503616 GCF_021184085.1 Oncorhynchus gorbuscha | reverse complement strand
TCTCCTCTCCCTCCTCCCCCTCTCTGTCTCTCTCCCCTCCCCTCCCCTCTCCTCTCTCTCCTCCCCCCCCTCTCCTCTCTCTCCCTCCCTCCCCCTCTCTCTCTCTCTCTCCCCCTCTCCTCTCCCCCCCCCCTCCCCTCCCCTCCCCCTCTCTCTCTCTCTCTCCCCCTCTCCTCTCCCCCTGTCCCTCTCCCCCTCTCTCTCTCTCCCCCTCTCTCCTCTCCCCCTCTCTCCTCTCTCTCTCTCTCCCTCTCTCTCCTCTACCTCTCTCCCCCCCACCTCCCTCCTCTCCCAGGTTGTTAGAGGTGAGGGGGAGACTGTATGAGTTGCTGACTCACTGCATTCCTCCTGAGATCATCATGAAGGTACGCCTCACAAATACTGAGCACCAACTATGGGGGGGGGGGGTGTTATTAAGGTACTGTGTCTGTGTGTAGGGCCTGGTGACAGAGTTGCTAGGTAACTGTGTTGTTAAGGTACTGTGTCTGTGTGTAGGGCCTGGTAACAGAGTTGCTAGGTAACTGTGTGGTGTGTTGTTAAGGTACTGTGTCTGTGTGTAGGGCCTGGTAACAGAGTTGCTAGGTAACTGTGTGGTGTGTTAAGGTACTGTGTCTGTGTGTAGGGCCTGGTAACAGAGTTGCTAGGTAACTGTGTGTTATTAAGGTACTGTGTCTGTGTGTAGGGCCTGGTAACAGAGTTGCTAGGTAACTGTGTTGTTAAGGTACTGTGTCTGTGTGTAGGGCCTGGTAACAGAGTTGCTAGGTAACTGTGTGGTGTGTTGTTAAGGTACTGTGTCTGTGTGTAGGGCCTGGTAACAGAGTTGCTAGGTAACTGTGGTGTGTTAAGGTACTGTGTCTGTGTGTAGGGCCTGGTAACAGAGTTGCTAGGTAACTGTGTGTTATTAAGGTACTGTGTCTGTGTGTAGGGCCTGGTAACAGAGTTGCTAGGTAACTGTGTGTTATTAAGGTACTGTGTCTGTGTGTAGGGCCTGGTGACAGAGTTGCTAGGTAACTGTGTGTTATTAAGGTACTGTGTCTGTGTGTAGGGCCTGGTAACAGAGTTGCTAGGTAACTGTGTGTTATTAAGGTACTGTGTCTGTGTGTAGGGCCTGGTAACAGAGTTGCTAGGTAACTGTGTGTTATTAAGGTACTGTGTCTGTGTGTAGGGCCTGGTAACAGAGTTGCTAGGTAACTGTGTGTTATTAAGGTACTGTGTCTGTGTGTAGGGCCTGGTGACAGAGTTGCTAGGTAACTGTGTGTTATTAAGGTACTGTGTCTGTGTGTAGGGCCTGGTAACAGAGTTGCTAGGTAACTGTGTGTTATTAAGGTACTGTGTCTGTGTGTAGGGCCTGGTAACAGAGTTGCTAGGTAACTGTGTGTTATTAAGGTACTGTGTCTGTGTGTAGGGCCTGGTGACAGAGTTGCTAGGTAACTGTGTGTTATTAAGGTACTGTGTCTGTGTGTAGGGCCTGGTAACAGAGTTGCTAGGTAACTGTGTGTTATTAAGGTACTGTGTCTGTGTGTAGGGCCTGGTACAGAGTTGCTAGGTAACTGTGTGGTGTGTTGTTAAGGTACTGTGTCTGTGTGTAGGGCCTGGTAACAGAGTTGCTAGGTAACTGTGGTGTGTTAAGGTACTGTGTCTGTGTGTAGGGCCTGGTAACAGAGTTGCTAGGTAACTGTGTGTTATTAAGGTACTGTGTCTGTGTGTAGGGCCTGGTGACAGAGTTGCTAGGTAACTGTGTGTTATTAAGGTACTGTGTCTGTGTGTAGGGCCTGGTAACAGAGTTGCTAGGTAACTGTGTGTTATTAAGGTACTGTGTCTGTGTGTAGGGCCTGGTAACAGAGTTGCTAGGTAACTGTGTGTTATTAAGGTACTGTGTCTGTGTGTAGGGCCTGGTGACAGAGTTGCTAGGTAACTGTGTGTTATTAAGGTACTGTGTCTGTGTGTAGGGCCTGGTAACAGAGTTGCTAGGTAACTGTGTGTTATTAAGGTACTGTGTCTGTGTGTAGGGCCTGGTAACAGAGTTGCTAGGTAACTGTGTGTTATTAAGGTACTGTGTCTGTGTGTAGGGCCTGGTAACAGAGTTGCTAGGTAACTGTGTGTTATTAAGGTACTGTGTCTGTGTGTAGGGCCTGGTGACAGAGTTGCTAGGTAACTGTGTGTTATTAAGGTACTGTGTCTGTGTGTAGGGCCTGGTAACAGAGTTGCTAGGTAACTGTGTGTTATTAAGGTACTGTGTCTGTGTGTAGGGCCTGGTAACAGAGTTGCTAGGTAACTGTGTGTTATTAAGGTACTGTGTCTGTGTGTAGGGCCTGGTGACAGAGTTGCTAGCCCACTGTGTGTTATTAACCGTACTGTGTCTGTGTGTAGGGCAGCAGGGCAATAAGGCCATCTACCATCTAGAGGCCTTCACCGCCAGGTTCATGGCCATCTACAGGAAGTTCATGGAGGACGGACTGGTACTGTGTCTGTGTGATGTTCTGAGTCTGCTAGCTCTTCTTATTAAGCTACTCCTTCTGTCTCTCCTGGTGACAGAGTTCTAGGTAACTGTTTCTCATCATCTGTGTCTCCTGGTAACAGAGTTGCTAGGTAACTGTGTGTTATTAAGGTACTGTGTCTGTGTGTTCCTCCTGACAGAGTTGCTAGGTAACTGTGTGTTATTAAGGTCTGTGTCTGTGTGTAGGGCCTGGTAACAGAGTTGCTAGGTAACTGTGTTGTTCATACTGTGTCTGTGTGTAGGGCCTGGTAACAGAGTTGCTCATAACTGTGTGTTATTAAGGTACTGTGTCTGTGTGTAGGGCCTGGTCAGAGTTGCTAGGTAACTGTGTGTTATTCATCTGTCTCTTGTGTAGGGCCTGGTAACAGAGTTTCTCCTCATCTGTCTCCTTAATGTACTGTGTCTGTGTGTAGGGCCTGGTAACAGAGTTGCTAGGTCCTTCTCCAGCTGAAGGCAGAGGTGACTCTCCTTCTCGCCCTTTCACCTCATCTCTCTCCTTCTCGGCCATCTCTTTCTCCTCATCTCTCTCCTTCTCTCTCTCTTTCTCCTCATCTTCATTCTCCTCTCTCAAGAAGTTCATGGAGGACGGACTGGACGCCATGATGTTCTGATCTAGCTCTTCTTCTCGCTCTCTTTCTCCTCATCTCTCTCCTTCTCGCTCTCTTTCTCCTCATCTCTCTCCTTCTCGCTCTCTTTCTCCTCATCTCTCTCTTTCTCTCTCTCTCCTTCTCGCTCTCTTTCTCCTTCTCGCTCTCTTTCTCCTCATCTCTCTCCTTCTCTCTCTTTCTCCTCTCTCTCTCCTTCTCGCTCTCTTTCTCCTTCTCGCTCTTTTCTCCTTCTCGCTCTCTTTCTCCTCATCTCTCTCCTTCTCGCTCTCTTTCTCCTTCTCTCTCTCTCTCTCTCTCTTCTCGCTCTCTTTCTCCTTCTCGCTCTCTTTCTCCTTCTCGCTCTCTTTCTCCTTCTCGCTCTCTTTCTCCTTTCTCCTCTTCTCTCCTTCTCCTCTCTTTCTCCTCTCTCTCTCCTTCTCTCTCTCTCCTTCTCGCTCTCTTTCTCCTTCTCCTTCTCGCTCTCTCTCTCTCCTTCTCGCTCTCTTTCTCCTTCATCTCTCTCCTTCTCGCTCTTTCTCCTTCTCTCTCTCTTTCTCCTCTTTCTCCTCTCTTTCTCCTCATCGCTCTCCTTCTCGCTCTCTTTCTCCTCATCTCTCTCTTCTCCTCATCTCTCTCTTTCTCATCTCTCTCCTTCTCGCTCTCTTTCTCCTCATCTCTCTCCTTCTCGCTCTCTTTCTCCTCATCTCTCTCCTTCTCGCTCTCTTTCTCCTCATCTCTCTCCTTCTCGCTCTCCTTCTCCTCATCTCTCTCCTTCTCGCTCTCCTTCTTTCTCCTCATCTCTCTCCTTCTCGCTCTCCTTCTTTCTCCTCATCTCTCTCCTTCTCGCTCTCCTTCTTTCTCCTCATCTCTCTCCTTCTCGCTCTTCTTCTCGCTCTCTCTCAATCACTCTCCTCTCTCCTCCTCCTCGCTCTCCTCACTCTAAATCTCTCTTTCCTGTCTCCATGACGTTCTGATCTAACTCGACTTGCTCTTTCTGCCCCTCTTCATCATCCTTCCTCTTCATCACCCTTCTGGATGCCTTGATGTTGTGATCTAATACCCTCTCCCTCTGCGTACCCTCCCACACCTTGTAATATGAGGGGGTTCAGAGGCCCAGTCTTTGGTTGATATCAATAATTGATTCATCTGGATAGTGAAACCTCCGCTATGTACTGTCTTATTGAACCTCTGCTGTAAAATAAAGTTGACTTTCTTTCGAATGTCTTAAAGTGAACTGTCGATTGATTGGTGGTGGGCTGGTAGATCCCTCCTCCTCCTTCTGATCTGTCTAGTGGCCCGTTTGAATTGTCAGTTGGGACCCTTGCCTGAACTGGCACTATACCCCCCACAGGTCATGACCCCAGTGGGCCCCTGGCCTGGTGCTACACCCCAAGCCCTACCATACCCTTATGTGATTTAACGAGATAGTGATGACTCAGACCTCCTCCCATCTCTGAGCCTGACCAAGATAATAACCTCTCTGAAGCAATGTTCCCTCTTTTTATAACCATTGTGTAAAGATTTCACACAAAATATCTGCGTGCGCCATTTTCTAAACTTGGCTCACGCCATAAAATCAGACTCGTCCTGAAACTGCACTCAATGTTTTATTTGATTAATTTTTGACTTAGCCAGTTGGGTTGTGTGAATAACCCATCAGTTGGGTTGACCCAAACATGGGTTAATTTACCCATCAGTTGGGTTGACCTAGTAGCTGGGTCTTTTTGTTTTCATTTTCAGGAAGTGTGGCCTATTAAGGGTGTAGCTGTCATGAAGTTATTTTTGGCCAAATGGTCAACTTTTATGGTGGCAATAATGCCCCTTATATGCTAGTACACTTTGGAAGTATTAGAATTAGGCCCAGCAAATAGTGTGGTGAACTTGATCCAATGTCTTCGGAGGTGATGGCAGAATGTTCAACTTTGGAAGTATTAGAATTAGGCCCAGCAAATAGTGTGGGGAACTTGATCCAATGTCTTCGGAGGTGATGGCAGAATGTTCAACTTTGGAAGTATTAGAATTAGGCCCAGCAAATAGTGTGGGGAACTTGATCCAATGTCTTCGGAGGTGATGGCAGAATGTTCAACTTTTGCCGTAGGCTATCTGATAGAAAACGTTTCTGTAAAACAGACCGTTTGGATATTAATAGGACCTCATCTGTTTTCCGTTGGCTTTTTCTCAAAACGTAATATAGGTCTATGTTGAAACGTAATATAGGCCTATGTTGAAACGTAATATAGGTCTATGTTGAAACGTAATATTGGTCTATGTTGAAACGTAATATTGGCCTATGTTGAAACGTAATATTGGCCTATGTTGAAACGTAATATTGGCCTATGTTGAAACGTAATATTGGCCTATGTTGAAACGTAATATTGGTCTATGTTGAAACGTAATATTGGTCTATGTTGAAACGTAATATTGGTCTATGTTGAAACGTAATATTGGTCTATGTTGAAACGTAATATTGGTCTATGTTGAAACGTAATATTGGTCTATGTTGAAACGTAATATTGGCCTATGTTGAAACGTAATATTGGTCTATGTTGAAACGTAATATTGGTCTATGTTGAAACTATTGGTCTATGTTGAAAATATTGGCCTATGTTGAATATTTGGTCTATGTTGAAACGTAATATTGGCCTATGTTGAAACGTAATATTGGCCTATGTTGAAACGTAATATTGGCCTATGTTGAAACGTAATATAGGCCTATGTTGAAACGTAATATAGGTCTATGTTGAAACGTAATATAGGTCTATGTTGAACTACACTAGTAGCCACTGGCTACTTGTCTGCTTAGCAGTGCGACAATATATAAAGTCGACATTTACGTTGAAATTGAGAATAAATTCTTAGGTATATTTCATAGAGGCTTTGGTTAACTGCGTGTCTCTCTGGCTCTCTGTTGCTGTGCCACGGTTTGAAATGCCTGCAGTTAGATGACCTGGTGAAACTAGACTTTACCATTTCCTTGTTACTAATGATAATTGTGTGTGTGTGTCAGTTTTGGAATAAAATAATTTTTGTTGACAGTGTGCTGGTCTCCATCTCCCAGCAGTTCCATCTATGCATGCTTCAAAATATGTACAAACTGGGTAAGCATTCCAGAAGTGCCCCTCCCAGGCTGCATTTCACATACTTGAATTTAGACTCGCGCTCCAATTTGGTCCTTCCGGTAGCGGCCATTTTGAGAAACACTTGATTGTGTCACTTTTTTTCATGTTCAGTTCATTTATTTCGAATACTAAAATCGATCATAGGAGTTTATTTTATGTTGTAGACATGAGATTACATTTCAAAACACTTTTTGTTTTATTATTAGAATTTAGGAATTATTACAAGATTGTTTATCCACCATATGATCACAATAACTTTTTTTTTTTATAGACATTTTGTAAATGCACTCTGGCTATCTACTCCGATGTCAGTGCACCCTCGTCTGTGTGCCAGAGTGCAGAATAACATTCATTTTTCAAACGGGAAACAACCGTTGAATATGATCGGAGACACTAAATGCCGGTAAACAAAAACAACTAACAATTAAATTGTTGCCAGCAGCACAGTTAGTCAGTAATGCTCTGGATATGAGCTGTTCTCTCATTTGTGTCTGGAAGTAGCTAGAAAACGTTAACCGGTTAGTAGTCCTCGGTCAGCGCGTCCAGTGCGCGCTCTGAGTTTACCGGCAATCTGACAATGCTCTGAGTTTACCGGCAATCTGACAATGCTCTGAGTTTACCGGCAATCTGACAATGCTCTGAGTTTACCGGCAATCTGACAATGCTCTGAGTTTACCGGCAATCTGACAATGCTCTGAGTTTACCGGCAATCTGACAATGAACTGAATTTACAAACAGCCCAGAGTTTACTCCGACAAATTGAATGCAATTTTACGAAACACACCCTTAGATTTGTAATTTTTTTTGTTTGTTAGTATAATATTATACAGAAGATCTATGAATAATTGTTGTGGGAGTACTGTTAATATTCATTTGATGACTGAGAATTCATCTATAATGTGTCCCTTCATTGCATTTTGGCAATAAATGAACGATCCATCGGAGATATGACAGAGGTCACGTGGGCTCTGGTCAAAAGTAGTGAATCTTAGGGCCGGGATGATACCGGTATCGCGATATGTTTTCCATGGCAGCAAACAAAAAATGTAAACATGAAGCAATCCGAACAATTTGTTCCGTTTTAAAAACCTCCTGTTTGTTAAATAAATAAATGTGCCTCTTGGATCACATGCTTGTTCAAAACAGGGCTGTTTTATGTAACAGTATAGACTTTACGTCCGTCCCCTCGCCCCGACCTGGGCGCGAACCAGGGACGCTCTGCACACAGACAACAGTCACCCTCGATGCGTCGTCACCCACAAAAGCCGCGGCCCGTGCAAGTGACGTCCCCGATTGAAACGCCACTAGCTAGGCATTTCACATCGGCTACAATTTAGTTAAATCATCTGCTTCATGTTTTGTTTCCTTGCCAAGATACTAATGAGTATCCCAGCCCTAAAAGCACAATATTTAGGGAATAGGGAGCAATTTGGGATAAGTCCTTTGCCTACTTCACAACAGGCCCTGCGGTAGTACAGGTATTGGTCAAAGGGGACTAAGAGTTATTGGTCAAAGGGGACTAAGAGTTACTGGTCAAAGGGGACTAAGAGTTATTGGTCAAAGGGGACTAAGAGTTATTGGTCAAAGGGGACTAAGAGTTACTGGTCAAAGGGGACTAAGAGATATTGGTCAAAGGGGACTAAGAGTTACTGGTCAAAGGGGACTAAGAGTTATTGGTCAAAGGGGACTAAGAGTTATTGGTCAAAGGGGACTAAGAGTTATTGGTCAAAGGGGACTAAGAGTTATTGGTCAAAGGGGACTAAGAGTTATTGGTCAAAGGGGACTAAGAGTTATTGGTCACGGGAGACTTGCTTTCACTCGATAGTTGTTTTGTTTTGCCTAGTAGACATCAAGGTACAATAGGTTATCTGACACAGTGTGACTTATTATAAACACACAGTTTAATACAAAGATTCAATTAATTTAAGAGTCTGTAGGAAAAATAATCGACACGAGATCATTCGTTATGATACCACGTCAAACAAGTTCATTTAAAAAATGTTTAAAAAAAGACAATTGTTTGTTATAGAACAATACTTTATCTTCAGACTGAAATACATGAAACAAACGCTGCTGGTTTGAGTTTCATAAAAACGACGTGGAAATAAACGAACATACAGTTCTATGAACACAAAGACACACCACATCAACTAAATCAACTACATTCATCAACTAAATCAACTACATTCATCAACTACATTCATCAACTAAATCAACTACATTCATCAACTACATTCGCTACACAGGGTCGTAATCCATTTAAATGGCTCCAGTTATGTGACCCCACATGGGTCTATGTCAATAGGGGGGGGGGGGGGGTGCTACAATAAACCCTTGGCCCTAAGCCCACGACTTTGTTTTACAGATCTCGAGGAACTGGATAGGTGTCAGAGATCTAGTGCTGACATGGTGGATAATTCTGACATGTTGCTTCTACCTTTTTCCTGATTCCTTCAGATCAGCAGACATAGAAGGGTTAAAGGTCAAGTGACTCGAACCCGGAGGACTACCTATAACACACGTTTCAGAAATACACTTAATTTTCATCACCACCATCACCACGTGTTCCCAAATGGCACCCTATTCCCTATATAGTACACTACTTTAGACCAGAGTCCTATGGAACCCTATTCCCTATATAGTACACTACTTTAGACCAGAGCCCTATGGAACCCTATTCCCTATATAGTGCACTACTTTAGACCAGGGCCCTATATTTTAGAGAATATGGTGCCATTTGTACCTTGGCCCCTGTGTCTCTTGGCAGCGTAGTATATAATCAGCCCAAGGGTGACCAGGACCGCGGACCCCACCAGAGACAGGAAGCCCACCACAGGTCTCTTGGTCAGGACCAGACACCCCGAGCAGGGTAGAGGCTGACTGGGGCACTGCGGGGCCGAGGTAAGGGTCCCCTGGAGAGGGAAGCCGTTGTGCCGGATAATGTTCTGATACTGGGACAGAGATGTTTTGAGGATTTCCTCATCTTGGACATGACCGTACAAGCCGAAGCCTGGGTCTCTCTGGTCGTTCAGGGAGTAGGCGAAGTAACCCTTCAGATTCACTCCGTCTAGGATGTAGGCTGGGCGGGGAAGGAAAGAAGGAGAAGAAGGAGAAGTAAAGGTTTATTACAATTGTAAGACCTATCTGTTCAGAAGTTACCCTTTAGCCAAGACGTGTTTTAAACACTTCCCCGGTTCAGCATCTGCTAAATGAATCTGAAGCTCTGCTTGTGCAAAAACAAATCTGATCAATGTTTTTTTGGGTGGGAGGGGTCGGGGGGGGGGGATGAAACTGTGGTCGACATGTTCTCTTGTGGTCGACATGTTCTCTTGTGTAACTATGCCGTAACTAGGGCTTACCATGCCTGGGGAGAAATGGGTCTCAACTCCATATTGCTAGTTCAACACATAAGAATAATTCATTAAAGTCCATCATTTCTTTCTTTCATCATACGTTCATAATCGCATGATCAATAATCACATTATCAATAATCACATATCAATAATCACATTATCAATAATCACATGATCAATAATCACATTAACAATAATCACATAGCAATAATCACATGATCAATAATCACATGATCAATAATCACATGATCAATAATCACATCATCAATAATCACATGATCAATAATCACATGATCAATAATCACATGATCAATAATCACATTATCAATAATCGCATTATCAATAATCACATAGCAATAATCACATTATCAATAATCACATCATCAATAATCACATGATCAATAATCACATGATCAATAATCACATTACAATAATCACATGATCAATAATCACATTATCAATAATCACATGATCAATAATCACATTATCAATAATCACATATTTCATGATGATAAATGGGCTATATTTAAATGTAAATAGTTGGATGGCTCACAACTTCCTCCAGTTAAGTAAAAACAACACAGAGGTACTTCTTGTTGGAGCCAAATGCACAGAGGTACTTCTTGTTGGAGCCAAATGCACAGAGGTACTTCTTGTTGGAGCCAAATGCACAGAGGTACTTCTTGTTGGAGCCAAATGCACAGAGATACTTCTTGTTGGAGCCAAATGCACAGAGAGGAAATCTGGACGCACATAGTTTTTAATTCACCAGGTAAAAAATAAATTGTTGTCATTTTAGATTCTGAACTCAATTTTGAATCACAGATTAGGAATGTGACCAATATAGTTTTTAACCACCTGAGGAACATTGCCAGAGACTCATACCATTTTATTACAAGCAGGCTGATACAGAGAGACTCATCCATTTTATTACAAGCAGGCTGATACAGAGAGACTCATCCATTTTATTACAAGCAGGCTGATACAGAGAGACTCATCCATTTTATTACAAGTAGGCTCAACTCCTTTAATGCTCTCCTGTCTGGTCTACCCAAGAAAGTCATTGGTCATCTACAAAACATACAGAATGCTTCAGCACGGGTACTGATCAAGCCAGAAGGAGAACACACATTACACTGGTTTTAAGGTCTCTGAATGCCTGTGAGTTTTAGAATTCATTTTGAAGAATCTTCTATTGGTTTTAGAATCAATCCACAATGGTGCACCTCAATACATGGTTCAGGACATGCTTTAAGTTATGTACCCAGGAAGCCCCTCAGGTCCTCTGGCCTTTTAACTATCCTAAATCCCAGGACCAAGAGACATGGAGAGGCAGCCTTTAGTTATTATGACCCCAGTCTGGGACCAAGAGGCATGGAGAGGCAGCCTTTAGTTATTATGACCCCAGCCTGGGACCAAGAGGCATGGAGAGACAACCTTTAGTTACTATACCCCCAGTCTGGGACCAAGAGGCATAGAGAGACAGCCTTTTAACTATCCTAAAGCCCAGGACCAAGAGGCATGGAGAGACAGCCTTTTAACTATCCTAAAGCCCAGGACCAAGAGGCATGGAGAGACAGCCTTTTAACTATCCTAAAGCACAGGACCAAGAGGCATGGAGAGACAGCCTTTTAACTATCCTAAAGCACAGGACCAAGAGGCATGGAGAGACAGCCTTTTAACTATCCTAAAGCCAGGACCAAGAGGCATGGAGAGACAGCCTTTTAACTATCCTAAAGCACAGGACCAAGAGGCATGGAGAGACAGCCTTTTAACTATCCTAAAGCACAGGACCAAGAGGCATGGAGAGACAGCCTTTTAACTATCCTAAAGCCCAGGACCAAGAGGCATGGAGAGACAGCCTTTTAACTATCCTAAAGCACAGGACCGAGAGGCATGGAGAGACAGCCTTTTAACTATCCTAAAGCCCAGGACCGAGAGGCATGGAGAGGCAGCCTTTAGTTATTATGACCCCAGCCTTTAGTTACTATGTCCCCAGCCTTTAGTTATTATACCCCCAGTCTGGGACCAAGAGGCATGGAGAGACAGCCTTTTAACTATCCTAAAGCCCAGGACCAAGAGGCATGGAGAGACAGCCTTTTAACTATCCTAAAGCCCAGGACCAAGAGGCATGGAGAGACAGCCTTTTAACTATCCTAAAGCACAGGACCAAGAGGCATGGAGAGACAGCCTTTTAACTATCCTAAAGCCCAGGACCAAGAGGCATGGAGAGACAGCCTTTTAACTATCCTAAAGCACAGGACCAAGAGGCATGGAGAGACAGCCTTTTAACTATCCTAAAGCCCAGGACCAAGAGGCATGGAGAGACAGCCTTTTAACTATCCTAAAGCCCAGGACCAAGAGGCATGGAGAGACAGCCTTTTAACTATCCTAAAGCACAGGACCAAGAGGCATGGAGAGACAGCCTTTAGTTATTATACCCCCAGTCTGGGACCAAGAGGCATGGAGAGACAGCCTTTAGTTATTATACCCCCAGTCTGGGACCAAGAGGCATGGAGAGACAGCCTTTAGTTATTATACCCCCAGTCTGGGACCAAGAGGCATGGAGAGACAGCCTTTTAACTATCCTAAAGCACAGGACCAAGAGGCATGGAAGACAGCCCAGGACCAAGAGGCATGGAGAGACAGCCTTTTAACTATCCTAAAGCCCAGGACCAAGAGGCATGGAGAGACAGCCTTTAGTTATTATACCCCCAGTCTGGGACCAAGAGGCATGGAGAGACAGCCTTTAGTTATTATACCCCCAGTCTGGGACCAAGAGGCATGGAGAGACAGCCTTTTAACTATCCTAAAGCCCAGGACCAAGAGGCATGGAGAGAGAGCCTTTTAACTATCCTAAAGCCCAGGACCAAGAGGCATGGAGAGACAGCCTTTTAACTATCCTAAAGCCCAGGACCAAGAGGCATGGAGAGACAGCCTTTTAACTATCCTAAAGCACAGGACCAAGAGGCATGGAGAGACAGCAAGCACAGGACCAAGAGGCATGGAGAGACAGCCTTTAGTTATTATGCCCCCAGTCTGGGACCAAGAGGCATGGAGAGACAGCCTTTTAACTATCCTAAAGCCCAGGACCAAGAGGCATGGAGAGACAGCCTTTAACTATCCTAAAGCCCAGGACCAAGAGGCATGGAGAGACAGCCTTTAGTTATTATACCCCCAGTCTGGGACCAAGAGGCATGGAGAGACAGCCTTTAGTTATTATACCCCCAGTCTGGGACCAAGAGGCATGGAGAGACAGCCTTTTAACTATCCTAAAGCCCAGGACCAAGAGGCATGGAGAGACAGCCTTTTAACTATCCTAAAGCCCAGGACCAAGAGGCATGGAGAGACAGCCTTTAGTTATTATACCCCCAGTCTGGGACCAAGAGGCATGGAGAGACAGCCTTTAGTTATTATACCCCCAGTCTGGGACCAAGAGGCATGGAGAGACAGCCTTTTAACTATCCTAAAGCCCAGGACCAAGAGGCATGGAGAGACAGCCTTTTAACTATCCTAAAGCACAGGACCAAGAGGCATGGAGAGACAGCCTTTTAACTATCCTAAAGCCCAGGACCAAGAGGCATGGAGAGACAGCCTTTTAACTATCCTAAAGCACAGGACCAAGAGGCATGGAGAGACAGCCTTTTAACTATCCTAAAGCCCAGGACCAAGAGGCATGGAGAGACAGCCTTTTTATTATATCCTAAAGCCTTTAGTTATTATACAGTCTGGGACCAAGAGGCATGGAGAGACAGCCTTTTAACTATCCTAAAGCCCAGGACCAAGAGGCATGGAGAGACAGCCTTTTAACTATCCTAAAGCACAGGACCAAGAGGCATGGAGAGACAGCCTTTTAACTATCCTAAAGCACAGGACCAAGAGGCATGGACCAAGAAGCATGGAGAGACAGCCTTTTAACTATCCTAAAGCACAGGACCAAGAGGCATGGAGAGACAGCCTTTACCCCCAGCTGGGACCAAGAGGCATGGAGAGACAGCCTTTAACTATCCTAAAGCACAGGATGGAGAGACAGCCTTTTAACTATCCTAAAGCACAGGACCAAGAGGCATGGAGAGACAGCCTTTTAACTATCCTAAAGCCCAGGACCAAGAGGCATGGAGAGACAGCCTTTTAACTATCCTAAAGCACAGGACCAAGAGGCATGGAGAGACAGCCTTTAGTTATTATACCCCCAGTCTGGGACCAAGAGGCATGGAGAGACAGCCTTTTAACTATCCTAAAGCACAGGACCAAGAGGCATGGAGAGACAGCCTTTTAACTATCCTAAAGCACAGGACCAAGAGGCATGGAGAGACAGCCTTTAGTTATTATACCCCCAGTCTGGGACCAAGAGGCATGGAGAGACAGCCTTTTAACTATCCTAAAGCACAGGACCAAGAGGCATGGAGAGACAGCCTTTTAACTATCCTAAAGCACCCAAGAGGCATGGAGAGACAGTTTTAACTATCCTAAAGGGACCAAGAGGCATGGAGAGACAGCCTTTGGAGAGACAGCCTTTTAACTATCCTAAAGCCCAGGACCAAGAGGCATGGAGAGACAGCCTTTTAACTATCCTAAAGCACAGGACCAAGAGGCATGGAGAGACAGCCTTTAGTTATTATACCCCCAGTCTGGGACCAAGAGGCATGGAGAGACAGCCTTTTAACTATCCTAAAGCCCAGGACCAAGAGGCATGGAGAGACAGCCTTTTAACTATCACCAGCCTTTTAACTATCCTAAAGCACAGGACCAAGAGGCATGGACAGCAACTATCCTAAAGCACAGGACCAAGAGGCATGGAGAGACAGCCTTTTAACTATCCTAAAGCACAGGACCAAGAGGCATGGAGAGACAGCCTTTTAACTATCCTAAAGCCCAGGACCAAGAGGCATGGAGAGACAGCCTTTTAACTATCCTAAAGCACAGGACCAAGAGGCATGGAGAGACAGCCTTTTAACTATCCTAAAGCCCAGGACCAAGAGGCATGGAGAGACAGCCTTTTAACTATCCTAAAGCACAGGACCAAGAGGCATGGAGAGACAGCCTTTTAACTATCCTAAAGCACAGGACCAAGAGGCATGGAGAGACAGCCTTTTAACTATCCTAAAGCACAGGACCAAGAGGCATGGAGAGACAGCCTTTTAACTATCCTAAAGCACAGGACCAAGAGGCATGGAGAGACAGCCTTTTAACTATCCTAAAGCCCAGGACCAAGAGGCATGGAGAGACAGCCTTTAGTTATTATACCCCCAGTCTGGGACCAAGAGGCATGGAGAGACAGCCTTTTAACTATCCTAAAGCACAGGACCAAGAGGCATGGAGAGACAGCCTTTTAACTATCCTAAAGCACAGGACCAAGAGGCATGGAGAGACAGCCTTTTAACTATCCTAAAGCCCAGGACCAAGAGGCATGGAGAGACAGCCTTTTAACTATCCTAAAGCACAGGACCAAGAGGCATGGAGAGACAGCCCTAGCACAGGACCAAGAGGCATGGAGAGACAGCCTTTTAACTATCCTAAAGCACAGGACCAAGAGGCATGGAGAGACAGCCTTTTAACTATCCTAAAGCCCAGGACCAAGAGGCATGGAGAGACAGCCTTTTAACTATCCTAAAGCACAGGACCAAGAGGCATGGAGAGACAGCCTTTTAACTATCCTAAAGGACCAAGAGGCATGGAGAGACAGCCTTTTAACTATCCTAAAGCACAGGACCAAGAGGCATGGAGAGACAGCCTTTTAACTATCCTAAAGCCCAGGACCAAGAGGCATGGAGAGACAGCCTTTTAACTATCCTAAAGCACAGGACCAAGAGGCATGGAGAGACAGCCTTTTAACTATCCTAAAGCCCAGGACCAAGAGGCATGGAGAGACAGCCTTTTAACTATCCTAAAGCCCAGGACCAAGAGGCATGGAGAGCCTTTTAACTATCCTAAAGCACAGGACCAAGAGGCATGGAGAGACAGCCTTATTAACTATCCTAAAGCCCAGTCTGGGGACCAAGAGGCATGGAGAGACAGCCTTTTAACTATCCTAAAGCACAGGACCAAGAGGCATGGAGAGACAGCCTTTTAACTATCCTAAAGCACAGGACCAAGAGGCATGGAGAGACAGCCTTTTAACCCTAAAGCCCAGGACCAAGAGGCATGGAGAGACAGCCTTTTAACCCCCAGTCTGGGACCAAGAGGCATGGAGAGACAGCCTTTAGTTATTATACCCCCAGTCTGGGACCAAGAGGCATGGAGAGACAGCCTTTAGTTATTATACCCCCAGCCTCTGGAATAACCTGTCAGAGAACCTGAGAGGGGCTGAAACTGTGGACATATTTTAAAACATACATTTTTAGCGTTGCATTTTGGTTGTTCAGTTTGTCATTTGTTTGTCTTGTATCTAATGTTTAGTAAATATCTCAGTGTTTGAAGGTTCTCTACTGTCATCGACTGGAATAATATAGACAATGACGCAGATGTAGCACATGTAACACGAAAACAAGTGTGAGTTCGTGTGTGTTCAGTCAGCCGGTCGTCGTCCTCTAGGGTCAGTAAGCTGTATGTCTGTCTAATAATTAAACTCAAAGTACCAAAAATAACATTCTCGAAATGGAGGCACACAAAGTGAAATGAAAGGCAGACAAACTTTGGTAACATTTGACTTAAATACGTCCGATTGTACAGTCGTGGCCAAACGTTTTGAGAATGACACAAATATACATTTTCACAAAGTCTGCTGCCTCAGTATGTATGATGGCAATTTGCATATACTCCAGAATGTTATGAAGAGTGATCAGATAAATTGCAAAGTCCCTCTTTGCCATGCAAATGAACTGAATCCACAAAAAAAAAAATATTTCCCTGCACTTCAGCCCTGCCTCAAAAGGACCAGCTGACATCATTATCAGTGATTCTCCTGTTAACACGGGTGTGTTATCGAGGCTGGAGATCACTCTGTCATGCTGACTGAGTGTGAATAACAGACTGGAAGCTTCAAAAGGAGGGTGGTGCTTGGAATCATTGTTCTTCCTCTGTCAACCATGGTTACCTGCAAGGAAACACGTGCTGTCATCATCGCTTTGCACAAAAAAGTGCTTCACAGGCAAGGATATTGCTGACAGTAAGATTGCACCTAAATCAACCATTTATCGGATCATCAAGAACTTCAAGGAGAGCGGTTCAATTGTTGTGAAGAATGCTTCAGGGCGCCCAAGAAAGTTCAGCAAGCGCCAGGACCGTCTCCTAAAGTTGATTCACCTGCGGGATCGGGGCACCACCAGTACAGAGCTTGCTCAGGAATGGCAGCAGGCAGGTGTGACTGCATCTGCACGCACAGTGAGGCGAAGACTTTTGGAAGATGGCCTGGTGTCAAGAAGGGCAGCAAAGAAGCCACTTCTCTCCAGGAAAAACATCAGGGACAGAGTGATATTCTGCAAAAGGTACAGGGATTGGACTGCTGACGACTGGGGCAAAGTCATTTTCTCTGATGAATCCCCTTTCCGATTGTTTGTGGCATCCGGAATAAAGCTTGTCCGGAGAAGACAAGGTGAGCGCTACCATCAGTCCTGTGTCATACCAACAGTAAAGCATCCTGAGACCATTCATGTGTGGGGTTGCGTCTCAGCCAAGGGAGTGGGTTCACTCACAATTTTGCAGAAGAACACAGCCCTGGATAAAGAATGGTACCAACACATCCTCCGAGAGCAACTTCTCCCAACCTTCCAGGAACAGTTTGGTGACGAACAATGCCTTTTCCAGCATGATGGGTCTGTTAAAATCGTGCTTGGTTTAGGGAAATTCCTGTTTCTTTAGACAATTTTGCAAATAAATAGGTCCTACATAAAATTGCCATCTCATGTGCTACTCTTTGCCATAAGGCAAAGTGATAACTAAGTGGCTCAGGGAACAAAACATTGACATTTTGAATCCATGGCCAGGAAACTCCCCAGACCTTAATATCATTGAGAACTTGTGGTCAATCCCCAAGAGGCGGGTGGACAAACAAAAACCCACAAATTCTGACAAACTAAGAATTGATTTAGCAAGAATGGGCTGCCATCAGTCAGGATGTGGCCCAGAGGTTAATTGACAGCATGCCAGGGTGGATTGCAGAGGTCTTGAAAAAGAAGGGTCAACACTGCAAATATTGAGTCTTTGCATCAACTTCATGTAATTGTCAATAAAAGCCTTTGACACTTATGAAATGCTTGTAATTATACTTCAGTATTCCATAGTAACATCTGACAAAAATATCTAAAGACACTGAAGCAGCAAACTTTGTGGACAATATTTGTGTCATTCTCAAAACTTTTGGCCACGACTGTATATAACAGTGTCATCATAATCAATACCATAACAGGTGTCATAATCAATACCATAACAGTGACACCATAATCAATACCATAACAGGTATCATAATCAATACCATAACAGTGACACCATAATCAATACCATAACAGGTATCATAATCAATACCATAACAGGTGTCATAATCAATACCATAACAGGTGTCATAATCAATACCATAACAGGTGTCATAATCAATACCATAACAGGTGTCATCATAATCAATACCATAACAGGTGTCATAATCAATACCATAACAGTGACACCATAATCAATACCATAACAGGTGTCATAATCAATACCATAACAGGTGTCATCATAATCAATACCATAACAGGTGTCATAATCAATACCATAACAGGTGTCATAATCAATACCATAACAGGTGTCATAATCAATACCATAACAGGTGTCATAATCAATACCATAACAGGTGTCATAATCAATACCATAACAGGTGTCATCATAATCAATACCATAACAGGTGTCATAATCAATACCATAACAGGTGTCATAATCAATACCATAACAGGTGTCATCATAATCAATACCATAACAGGTGTCATAATCAATACCATAACAGGTGTCATAATCAATACCATAACAGGTGTCATAATCAATACCATAACAGGTGTCA
Organism: Oncorhynchus gorbuscha; assembly: GCF_021184085.1. Taxonomy (NCBI): domain Eukaryota; kingdom Metazoa; phylum Chordata; class Actinopteri; order Salmoniformes; family Salmonidae; genus Oncorhynchus; species Oncorhynchus gorbuscha. Next base: position 108,485,089 of record NC_060174.1, on the reverse strand, counting down.
TCATAATCAATACCATAACAGGTGTCATAATCAATACCATAACAGGTGTCATAATCAATACCATAACAGGTGTCATCATAATCAATACCATAACAGGTGTCATAATCAATACCATAACAGGTGTCATAATCAATACCATAACAGGTGTCATAATCAATACCAAACAGGTGTCACACCATAACAGTGTCATCATAATCATAAACAGTTCAAATAATACCATAACAGGTGTCATCATAATCAATACCATAACAGGTGTCATAATCAATACCATAACAGGTGTCATAATCAATACCATAACAGGTGTCATAATCAATACCATAACAGGTGTCGTAATCAATACCATAACAGATGTCATAATCAATACCATAACAGGTGTCATCATAATCAATACCATAACAGGTGTCATAATCAATACCATAACAGGTGGCGTAATCAATACCATAACAGGTGTCATCATCAATACCATAACAGGTGTCATAATCAATACCATAACAGGTGTCATAATCAATACCATAACAGGTGTCATCATCAATACCATAACAGGTGTCATAATCAATACCATAACAGGTGTCATGTAACTGGTCAGAGTCATAGTGTGGTGGTCTCACTGGGCAAACCAACGTCTAAACCATTTGACCAAGAGGAAATTACGTCAGGGACCACTGACTAAATTGGAGGCATTGTGTGTGTGTGTTTAATCCTACACATTATTTTATTTTAATCTTTTATTTAACTAGGAAAGTCAGTTAAGAGCTAATTCTTATTTACAATGATGGCCTACCCCCCCCCTGGCAAATCTGGACGAGGCTGGGCCAGTTGTGTGATGCCCTATGGGACTTCCAATCACAGCCAGATGTGATTCAGCCTGGATTCAAACCAGGGACTGTAGTGATGCCTCTTGCACTGAGATGCAGTGCCTTAGACCACTGCACCATTCATATTACAGACCGTCCCTTTAATTTAGGGCGTTGTGTGTGTGTTTAATCCTCTGCTATTTTACAGACCGTCCCTTTAATTTAGGGCGTTGTCTGTGTGTTTAATCCGCTGCTATATTACAGACCGTCCCTTTAATTTAGGGTGTTGTGTGTGTGTTTAATCCTCTGCTATTTTACAGACCGTCCCTTTAATTTTTGGGCGTTGTGTGTGTGTTTAATCCTCTGCTATTTTACAGACCCTCCCTTTAATTTAGGCTCATTGAAGTAGCTATAGACTTCCCTCTCATCAGGGCCATTGCACGTGTGTGTGTGTGTGTGTGTGTGTGTGTGTGTGTGTGTGTGTGTGTGTGTGTGTGTGTGTGTGTGTGTGTGTGTGTGTGTGTGTGTGTGTGTGTGTGTGTGTGTGTGTGTGTGTGTGTGTGTGTGTGTTCCCACACCTTTAAGAGCTTCGTTGATGTAGCTGTACAGGTAGTAGACTCTCAGACTGTCGTCGAAGCGGGCCGGGTCTTCCTGCACCCCATTGGCTACCACATAGACCGCCACGCCAGCGTAGCGCTCCTCCACCTGTACAAATGGAGGTTGAGAGGTATCAGGTATCAGTGCACCAGTCAGTGAACCAGTCAGTCAGTCAACCAATCAGTCAGTCAACTAGTCAACCAGTCAGTCAATCAACTAGTCAACCAGTCAGTCAATCATCTAGTCAACTAGTCAGTCAATCATCTAGTCAACCACTCAACAAATCAGTCAATCAACCAGTCAACAAATCAGTCAGCCAGTCAACCAGTCAACAAATCAGTCAATCAACCAGTCAGTCAATCAGTCAACAAGTCAGCAAATCAACCAGTCAGTTAGTTAGTCAACCAGTCAGTCAATCAACCAGTAAACAAATCAGTCAGTCAATCAACCAGTCAGTCAGTCAACCAGTCAGTCAATCAACCAGTCAGTCAACCAGTCAACAAGTCAGTCAATCAACCAGTCAGTTAGTTAGTCAGCAAACCAGTCAGTCAGTCAGTCAAACAACCAATTAGTCAACCGCCAGTCAGTCAATCAACCAGTCAGTCAGTCAATCAGTCAGTCAATCAACCAGTCAGTCAAAGTCAGTCAATCAGTCAGTCAATCAGTCAGTCAGTCAGTCAGTCAATCAATCAATCAATCAGTCAGTCAGTCAATCAACCAGTCAGTCAATCAACCAGTCATTCAGTCTCTATGTCTGTCTTTCTACATCCATATCTCTCTCTCTCTGGGTAAATACATCTCTCTCTCTCTGGGTAAATACATCTCTCTCTCTCTGGGTAAATACATCTCTCTCTATGGGTAAATAAATCTCTCTCTCTGGGTAAATACATCTCTCTCTCTGGGTAAATACATCTCTCTCTCTCTGGGTAAATACATCTCTCTCTCTCTCTCTGGGTAAATAAATCTCTCTCTCTGGGTAAATAAATCTCTCTCTCTGGGTAAATACATCTCTCTCTCTCTGGGTAAATACATCTCTCTCTCTGGGTAAATACATCTCTCTCTCTGGGTAAATACATCTCTCTCTCTCTGGGTAAATAAATCTCTCTATCGGGGTAAATAAATCTCTCTCTCTGGGTGAATAAAGTGCCATCTCACCCAGTTGAGGGCCTTCCTGAGGCCCCAGGGCACTACCGGGGCATTTGGCCGAGGGGACCTGATCCAGGTGATGTCTCCCATGTACTGCACCCCCAACCTGGAGGGCAGTTTGTTTCTGTGGAGACAGAGTAGAGCTTACTTTAAGATGTGGTCATAGCAATAGTAGCACTAGTGAAACTCCCAGTGTTCAGCCAGAAGGCACTAGTGATCCTCCCAGCGGTCACCCAGAAGGCATCAGTGATCCTCCCAGCGGTCACCCAGAAGACACTAGTGATCCTCCCAGCGGTCCACCCAGAAGGCATCAGTGAAGGTACTACTTGAGGCAGTCAATCTTGATCCGGTTTTACGCACCAATCATTGACCCCATCCTCACCTCCTCCATCAACGTCTGGTTTGGGTCTGTGTCTGCCCCAGAGAGGGTCATCGGCTGCCACCTGCCCTCCATCAAGGTCCATTACAACTCATCTACGACTCCTCCCACCCAGGTCACCCACTCCTCCAAAATGCACCTCAGTAGCAGCAGTAGTAGTAGTAGTAGTAGTTGTAGTAACAGTAGTAGTAACAGTAGTAGTAGTAGTAGTAACAGTAGTAGTAGTAGTAGTAACAGTAGTAACAGTAGTAGTAGTAGTAGTAGTAACAGTAGTAGTAGTAATAGTAGTAACAGTAGTAGTAGTAGTAGTAATAGTAGTAGTAGTAGTAGTAGTTGTAGTAACAGTAGTAGTAACAGTAGTAGTAGTAGTAGTAACAGTAGTAGTAGTAGTAGTAACAGTAGTAACAGTAGTAGTAGTAGTAGTAGTAACAGTAGTAGTAGTAATAGTAGTAATAGTAGTAGTAGTAGTAGGTAGTAGTAGAAGTAGTAACAGTAGTAGTGGTAGTAGTAGTAGTAGTAGTAGTAGTAGTAGTAGTAGTAACAGTAGTAGTAGTAATAGTAGTAACAGTAGTAGTAGTAGTATTAACAGTAGTAGTAGTAGTAATAGTAGTAGTAGTAGTAGTAACAGTAGTAGTAGTAGTAGTATTAACAGTAGTAGTAGTAGTAGTAGAAGTAGTAGTAGTAATAGTAGTAACAGTAGTAGTAGTAATAGTAATAGTAGTAGTAGTGGTAGTAGTAGTAGTAACAGTAGTAGTAGTAACAGTAGTAGTAGTAATAGTAGTAACAGTAGTAGTAGTGGTAGTAGTAGTAGTAGTAGTGGTAGTAGTAGTAGTAGTAGTAGTAATAGTAGTAGTAGTAGTAGTAGTAGTAGTAGTAGTAGTGGTAGTAGTAGTAGTAGTAGTGGTAGTAGTAGTAACAGTAGTAGTAGTAGTGGTAGTAGTAGTAGTAGTAGTAGTAGTAGTAGTAGTGGTAGTAGTAGTAACAGTAGTAGTAGTAGTAGTAGTAGTAGTAGTAGTAGTAGTAGTAGTAGTGGTAGTAGTAGTAACAGTAGTAGTAG
>NC_060174.1:108456116-108478616 GCF_021184085.1 Oncorhynchus gorbuscha | reverse complement strand
CATGATTTTATTTGTTCCATCATCTTTGAAATGCAAGAGAAAGGCCACTAGATGGGAGCAGAGTATGTGCAAAGTTTTAGACTGAGCCAATGAACTATTGGATTTCTATTCAAAATGTATCAAGACTGCCCAAGTGTTCCAAATTGGTTTATTCATACATTTTCAAGTTCATAATTGTGCACTCTCCTCAAACAATAGCATGGTATTCTTTCACTGTAATAGCTACTGTAAATTGGACAGTGCAGTTAGATTAACAAGAATTTAAGCTTTCTGCCAATATCAGATATGTCTATGTCCCGGGAAATGTCTTGTTTCTTACAATCTCATGCTAATCACATTAGCCTACGTTAGCTCAATCTCATGCTAATCACATTAGCCTACGTTAGCTCAACCTCATGCTAATCACATTAGCCTACATTAGCTCAACCTCATGCTAATCACATTAGCCTACGTTAGCTCAACCTCATGCTAATCACATTAGCCTACGCTAGCTCAACCTCATGCTAATCACATTAGCCTACGTTAGCTCAATCTCATGCTAATCACATTAGCCTACGTTAGCTCAACCATCCTGAGGACACCGATCCTGTACAGGCATTTCCTTCTGCGATCGCAGGAGACTGCATAAACGCAGCGGACGTCGGCTCAATCAGGCTGTTTACGCAGATCGTATTGAATCCGGGCCAAACTCATCCATGCGTTTTGTAAGACCATAGATGTTTGAACTTTGAACTCTGAGCTTACTGGAACAGGTCAAGGGAGTGTCGTTGATGGAGCCAGTTCCTCATGCGAGGCGGGTAATCTCCACTGCCAAAGATGGGTTCTGAGAACCAGCCCACACGACAGTCGAGAACCCTGTTGGCTGGTTCCACGTCCTCGCGGCTGAAGGAGAACGCCGGTTCCACCCAGTCCATGTGAAGAGCCAAGGAAACCTGCAACGCAGTACGAAGTGTGTCTGTGTCTCCCTGTGTGTGTATCTCCCTGTGTGTGTATGTGTGTCTCCTTGTGTGTGTTTCTGTGTCTCCTTGTGTGTGTTTCTCCCTGTGTGTGTATCTGTGTCTCCTTGTGTGTGTTTCTGTGTCTCCTTGTGTGTGTTTCTCCCTGTGTGTGTATCTGTGTCTCCTTGTGTGTGTTTCTCCCTGTGTGTGTATCTGTGTCTCCTTGTATCTGTGTCTCCCTGTGTGTGTGTATCTGTGTCTCCTTGTGTGTGTGTATCTGTGTCTCCCTGTGTGTGTGTATCTGTGTCTCCTTGTGTGTGTTTCTCCCTGTGTGTGTATCTGTGTCTCCTTGTGTGTGTTTCTCCCTGTGTGTGTATCTGTGTCTCCTTGTGTGTGTTTCTCCCTATATGTGTGAGTGTGTTAGTGTGTGTGTGTGAGCATGTGTCTTCCTGTGTGTGTGTGTGTGTGTGTGTGTGTGTGTGTGTGTGTGTGTGTGTGTGTGTGTGTGTGTGTGTGTGTGTGTGTGTGTGCGTGCGTGCGTGCGTGCGTGCGTGCGTGCGTGCGTGTGTGCGTGCGTGCGTGCGTGCGTGCGTGTGTGTATATAAATATGTGTGTGTGTGTGTGTGTATGTGTGTTTGTATATAAATATGTGTGTGTGTGTATATAAATATGTGTGTGTGTGTGTGTGTGTGTGTGTGTGTGTGTGTGTGTGTGTGTGTGTGTGTGTGTGTGTGTGTGTGTGTGTGTGTGTGTGTGTGTGTGTGTGTGTGTGTGTGTGTGTGTGTGTGTGTGTGTGTGTGTGTGTGTGTGTGATCCCACTGACCTGTCCCCCCTGTGTGTGTCTGTACTCCTGGTCGTAGGCGTGCCACGCCAGGGCGTGAGCCCTCAGCAGCTGGTGGCCCTCCATCGGAGACACGTCATCTTCATCGTTGGGCTCGTTCAAGGTGATCCACATCTTCACATGGGGACCCAGCTCTCTGTAGCACAGCCGAGCGTAGTCCACAAATGCCACCACTGTGTCCCTGTCAAACAATGTCATTATTCACAGGAACTATTCATATAATACCATGAGAACAAGGGTTAACTGGCGATAGAACTATTCATATAATACCATGAGAACAAGGGTTAACTGGCGATAGAACTATTCATATAATACCATGAGAACAAGGGTTAACTGGCGATAGAACTATTCATATAATACCATGAGAACAAGGGTTAACTGGCGATAGAACTATTCATATAATACCATGAGAACAAGGGTTAACTGGCGATAGAACTATTCATATAATACCATGAGAACAAGGGTTAACTGGCGATAGAACTATTCATATAATACCATGAGAACAAGGGTTAACTGGCGATAGAACTATTCATATAATACCATGAGAACAAGGGTTAACTGGCGATAGAACTATTCATATAATACCATGAGAACAAGGGTTAACTGGCGATAGAACTATTCATATAATACCATGAGAACAAGGGTTAACTGGCGATAGAACTATTCATATAATACCATGAGAACAAGGGTTAACTGGCGATAGAACTATTCATATAATACCATGAGAACAAGGGTTAACTGGCGATAGAACTATTCATATACGTGGTATATAGTAGGAGTGATGATATCTCTGTGAGGTGACCTACGTGGTATATAGTAGGAGTGATGATATCTCTGTGATGTGACCTACGTGTTATATAGTAGGAGTGATGGCTTTGATATTTCTGTGACGAGTTTGGGTGGCTGTTTTTTCGTTCTGTTTTTATTCGACGGGGGAAGTTTTTTTTTTAACGAATACCGTTTTGTTTTGAATCATGCTTTTAACTTCAGACTCTTTTGATTCATATTTAAATTCTTAAAGCATTTTGTTACGATCCACTTGATTTATTCTATATATATATATATATATATATGCCATTTAGCAGACGCTTTTATCCAAAGCGACTTACAGTCATGTGTGCATACATTCTATGTATGGGTGGTCCCGGGAATTGAACCCACTACCCTGGCGTTACAAGCGCCATGCTCTACCAACTGAGCTACAGAAGGACGTAATGGAGCTTCATATGATATTGGTTTGTACGAAATACACACACACACACACACACACACACACACACACACACACACACACACACACACACACACACACACACACACACACACACACACACACACACACACACACACACACACACACACACACACACACACACACACACACACACAATACAAGACCGACAGTATGTGGACACCTGCTCGTCGAACGTCTCATTCCAAAAGGGCATTAAATGGAGTTGGTCCCCTCTTTGCTGCTATAACAGCCTCCACTCTTCTGGGAAGGCTTTCCACTAGATGTTGGAACATTGCTGCTATAACAGCCTCCACTCTTCTGGGAAGGCTTTCCACTAGATGTTGGACCATTGCTGCTATAACAGCCTCCTCTCTTCTGGGAAGGCTTTCCACTAGATGTTGGAACATTGCTGCTATAACAGCCTCCAATCTTCTGGGAAGGCTTTCCACTAGATGTTGGAACATTGCTGCTATAACAGCCTCCACTCTTCTGGGAAGGCTTTTCACTAGATGTTGGAACATTGCTGCTATAACAGCCTCAACTCTTCTGGGAAGCCTTTCCACTAGATGTTGGAACATTGCTGCTGGGACTTGCTTCCATTCAGCCACAAGAGCATTCGTGAGGTCGGGATACGATGTTGGTCGATTAGTCCTGGTTCGCAGTCGTCGTTCCAATTCATCCCAAAGGTGTTCGATGGGTGCATGGGGGGATTGTCATGCTAAAACAGGAAAGGGCCTTCCCCAAATTGCCACAAAGTTGGAAGCACAGAATGGTCTATAACGTCATTGTATGCTGTAGTGTTAAGATTTCCCTTCACTGGAACTAAGGGGCCCGAACCATGAAAAACAGCCCCAGACCATTATTCCTCCACCGCCAAACTTTACAGTTGGCACTATGCAGGCAGCGTTCTCCTGGCATCCGATGGTAAAGCATGATTTAACACGTTTCCACTGCTCCAGAGTCCAAAGTTTTACACCACTCCAGCCAACGCTTGGCATTGCTCACGATGATGTTAGGCTTGTGTGCAGCTGCTCGGCCATGGAAACCCATTTAACGAAGATCCAGACGAACACTTCTTGTGCTGACGTTGCTTCCAGAGGTAGTTTGGAACTCGGTACTGAGTGTTGCAACCAAGGACCGCATCGCTTCAGCACTCGACGGTCCCATCCTCTGAGCTTGTGTGGCCCTCAGCACTCGACGGTCCCATCCTCTGAGCTTGTGTGGCCCTCAGCACTCGACGGTCCCATCCTCTGAGCTTGTGTGGCCCTCAGCACTCGACGGTCCCATCCTCTGAGCTTGTGTGGCCCTCAGCACTCGACGGTCCCATCCTCTGAGCTTGTGTGGCCCTCAGCACTCGACGGTCCCATCCTCTGAGCTTGTGTGGCCCTCAGCACTCGACGGTCCCATCCTCTGAGCTTGTGTGGCCCTCAGCACTCGACGGTCCCATCCTCTGAGCTTGTGTGGCCCTCAGCACTCGGCCCTCCTCTGAGCACTGTGTGGCCCTCAGCACTCGACGGTCCCATCCTCTGAGCTTGTGTGGCCCTCAGCACTCGACGGTCCCATCCTCTGAGCTTGTGTGGCCCTCAGCACTCGACGGTCCCATCCTCTGAGCTTGTGTGGCCCTCAGCACTTGGCGGCTGAGATGTTCTAGATGTTTCCAGGAGCAACAACGGAGCAGCTCTAGCAAAAATGTGACGAACTGACTTGTTGGAAAGGTGACGGTGCCACGTAGAAAGTCACTGAGGCCGAATCCACTTATTTGTACATATCGTGTTTTGCTACGTGATCAGCGCCTGTTGGACCCGACGCAATCATCACTAAACAGTGTAGTAGCCTAAGGAGAATATAAATAGAAATAGAAATAGAACAGGTAACTGTTTTCTATGGAATGCGTGTGGTTACTCCCTTGTCCACGGGCTGAAGTGGCTATAGAACTAACGACTCGGATACCAAGTTACTACCCGCGTTGCTGATGGTTTGGCGGTGTCCTAGGTGATCCCGTCAAATCGCTGAACAGCTGCTCTTGATCAGTGTCACATTGCAGCACCAGGTCGCGTTAGAAGTTCAGAACGAGGAAGTGTACACTCTTCAAAGGGTTCCGAAAGGGTTCTTCGGGTTGTCCTCATAGGCAAACTCTTTTTTTTGGGGCTCCAGGTAGAACCCTTTTTGGGTTCCATGTGGGTTCTTCAAAGGGTTCTTCAAAGGGTTCTCCTATGGGGACAGCCGAAGAATCCTTTAAGGTTCTAGAGGACACCTTTCTAAGAGTGTAGGCTATTATAGAAATAATGACGCTCAAATAGAAAATAATTTAATAACTAAATAATGAGTATTGCCATCAGCCTGATCGAGGTGTACATCTCACATTCAAGTGTTCAAAGTAAAAAAAGGATGCATGGGAATTCTGTCAATGTGACTCCGTGGAGTCAAGGTACACACACACACGCACACACGCCGGGAGCCACAATGCAGTTCCACCTTCACTAAAGCGGATCTGATTGAATAGAACCCAACGTTTGGATCAGGCTAGTTATCACCAAACACGACGGGACAATCAGCATGGTGAATACTTGTCTGCTACAAAAATCAGGGGAAAGGATCGAGGCTCCTAAATTGTTTCCTCCACGGGCTTAACATCTCACTCGGGATTTGGTTCTGGTAGTACCAACCTCCACGGGGGGCTGGGAGGCTGGAGCGCTGGCGTGTGTGTGTGTGGCGTGTGTGTGTGGCGTGTGTGTGTGGCGTGTGGTACCAACCTGTTAAACCAGCCTCCTGCTGCCTCCATCGGGGCTGGCAGGCTGGAGCGCTGGCGTGTGTGTGTGGCGTGTGTGTGTGGTACCAACCTGTTAAACCAGCCTCCTGCTGCCTCCATCGGGGCTGGCAGGCTGGAGCGCTGGCGTGTGTGGTGCCACAGGGTGACCATGGACGTGATGTTAGCCTGGTGCAGCTGGCTCGTAAAGCAGCGGTAGTACCTGGAACATAGTGAACATTACTGTCAGTCCAGTCCGAGTTCTCATCACACTGTTAACCGATACACTCATAACTCCATTCCATGTTTTTACTCTTGCACTTGTACATGGAATGATAGAGACCAAGCAGGCAGTAATTAATCCAGTTTAGTCATGTTTAATAATTAATCAGACCTTTTTCAAACCTCTCCTCAGGCACCTACAGACATTTTACAATTTACTTGCAATCCTGAACTAGTACACCTGATTAATCTATTTACAGGTTTGATAACTAGTTGACAAGTTGAATCAGATATCCTACACTGAACAAAAAATATAAACGCAACATGTAAAGTGTTTGGTCCCATGTTTCATGAGCTGAACTGTCATGTTTTGTCATTTATTGTCATGTCTTGTCCCTGTGCTCCCCATGCTATTCGTTTCCCTCTGCTGGTCTTGTTTGGTTCTAAAAGTTCCCAGAAATGTTCTATATGCACAAAAAGCTTAATTCTCTCAGATGTTCTGCACACATGTGTTTACATCCCTGTTAGTGAGAATCTTTTGCCAAGATAATCCATCCATCTGACAGGTGTGCCATATCAAGAAGCTGATTAAGCTGATTAAACAGCATGATCATTACACAGGTGCACTTTGTGCTGGGGACAATAAAAGGCCACTCTAAAATGTAGAATGTATGCACACATGACTGTAAGTCGCTTTGGATAAAAGCGTCTGCTAAATGGCATATATAAAATGTGCAGTTTTGCCAAACAATGCCACATATGTCTCAAGTTTTGAGGGAGTGAGCAGTTGGCTTGCTGACTGCAGGAATGTCCACCAGAGCTGTTGGCAGAGAATTGAATGTTCATTTCTCTATTAAAAGCTGTTTTAGAGAATTTGTCAATACCTCCAACCGGCCTTACAACCACAGACTGACTGCAGGAATGTCCAGCAGAGTGGTTGCCATAACCACAGACTGACTGCAGGAATGTCCAGCAGAGTGGTTTCCATAACCACAGACTGACTGCAGGAATTTCCAGCAGAGTGGTTGCCATAACCACAGACTGACTACAGGAATGTCCAGCAGGGTGGTTGCCATAACCACAGACTGACTGCAGGAATGTCCAGCAGAGTGGTTGCCATAACCACAGACTGACTGCAGGAATGTCCAGCAGAGTGGTTGCCAGACAACTACCATAAGCCACTTCCAACATTGTTTTAGGGAATGTGGCAGTACACCCAACCACAGACCAGGTGTAACCACATCAGACCAGAACCTCCACACCCGGCCTCTTCCCCTGTGGGATGGTCTGAGACCAACCACCAGAACCTCCACATCCGGCCTCTTCCCCTGTGGGATGGTCTGAGGCCAGCCACCAGAACCTCCACATCCAGCCTCTTCCCCTGGACTCTTCCCCTGAGGGATCATCTGAGACCAATCCACCAGGACCTCCACATCCGGCCTCTTCCCCTGGGCTCTTCCCCTGAGGGATCATCTGAGACCAATCCACCAGGACCTCCACATCCGGCCTCTTCCCCTGGGCTCTTCCCCTGAGGGATCATCTGAGACCAATCCACCAGGACCTCCACATCCGGCCTCTTCCCCTGGGCTCTTCCCCTGAGGGATCATCTGAGACCAATCCACCAGGACCTCCACATCCGGCCTCTTCCCCTGGGCTCTTCCCCTGAGGGATCATCTGAGACCAATCCACCAGGACCTCCACATCCGGCCTCTTCCCCTGGGCTCTTCCCCTGAGGGATCATCTGAGACCAATCCACCAGGACCTCCACATCCGGCCTCTTCCCTGGGCTCTTCCCCTGAGGATCATCTGAGACCAATCCACCAGGACCTCCACATCCGGCCTCTTCCCCTGGGCTCTTCCCCTGAGGGATCATCTGAGACCAATCCACCAGGACCTCCACATCCGGCCTCTTCCCCTGGGCTCTTCCCCTGAGGATCATCTGAGACCAATCCACCAGGACCTCCACATCCGGCCTCTTCCCCTGGGCTCTTCCCCTGAGGATCATCTGAGACCAATCCACCAGGACCTCCACATCCGGCCTCTTCCCCTGGGCTCTTCCCCTGAGGGATCATCTGAGACCAATCCACCAGGACCTCCACATCCGGCCTCTTCCCCTGGGCTCTTCCCCTGAGGGATCATCTGAGACCAATCCACCAGGACCTCCACATCCGGCCTCTTCCCCTGGGCTCTTCCCCTGAGGGATCATCTGAGACCAATCCACCAGGACCTCCACATCCAGCCTCTTCCCCTGTGGGATGGTCTCAGACCAGCCACCAGGACCTCCACATCCAGCCTCTTCCCCTGGGCTCTTCCCCTGAGGGATCATCTGAGACCAATCCACCAGGACCTCCACATCCGGCCTCTTCCCCTGGGCTCTTCCCCTGAGGGATCATCTGAGACCAATCCACCAGGACCTCCACATCCGGCCTCTTCCCCTGGGCTCTTCCCCTGAGGGATCATCTGAGACCAATCCACCAGGACCTCCACATCCGGCCTCTTCCCCTGGGCTCTTCCCCTGAGGGATCATCTGAGACCAATCCACCAGGACCTCCACATCCGGCCTCTTCCCCTGGGCTCTTCCCCTGAGGGATCATCTGAGACCAATCCACCAGGACCTCCACATCCGGCCTCTTCCCCTGGGCTCTTCCCCTGAGGGATCATCTGAGACCAATCCACCAGGACCTCCACATCCGGCCTCTTCCCCTGGGCTCTTCCCCTGAGGGATCATCTGAGACCAGCCACCAGGACAGCTGATGAAACGGAGGAGTTGTTTTTTCTGTCTGTAATGAAGCCCTTTTGTAGGGAAAAAACGAATTCTGATTTGCGCCCCTGTCAAGTCATGTGATGTAATCCACCGATTACCTAATGAGTTTATTTCAAATGACTGATTTCCTTTTGTTGAACTATAACTTTGTTGCATTTATATACATTTGTGTTTATTACAGTTCTGTAATATTATAATAATTATAATAATAAACAGAATAGCTGGAGGTCTAGAAGAGACTAGAGGATACTGACTACTAGAGGAGACTGACTACTAGAGGAGACTGACTACTAGAGGAGACTAGAGGAGACTGATTACTAGAGGAGCCTAGAGGAGACTGACTACTAGAGGAGACTAGAGGAGACTGAGTACTAGAGGAGCGTAGAGGAGACTGACTACTAGAGGAGACTGACTGCTCGAGGAGACTGACTACAGACTGACTACTAGAGGAGACTGACTACAGGCTGACTACAGACTGACAACTAGAGGAGACTAGAGGAGTCTAACTACAGACTGACTACAGACTGACTACTAGAGGAGACTGACTACAGTACCCTAGTAAGGTAGTGTTGGGCTGGGTCACGTTGCCGCTGGGCACCAGGGAGGACCAGTTGAGAGAGAAGTGGAAGTGGTTGACTCCCACACGACGAATCTCTTCCACCTGGGGGGGGGGGTTGGGGGTGGGGGAGGAGTGTGAGGGGAGGGGTTGGAAATTACTTTCACATCATATCGTTGTAATTTGTTTTGTGCATAAACGTGGAGAAGATCTCCGACCTGCTGGCGGATGGTGGCGTAGTCGGCACAGTGCTGTGCCCTGCGGAGCGGCGGAGCCTGGAACCCCTCTAACCTCCTCAGCTCCCCGTTGCCCGTGATGTTCCACACGTACACACTGGGATCTACGAACTGGGTGGGGGTGGTCTCCACCTGGACACACACACACACACTGGGATCTACGAACTGGGTGGGGGTGGTCTCCACCTGGACACACACACACACACTGGGATCTACGAACTGGGTGGGGGTGGTCTCCACCTGGACACACACACACTGGGATCTACGAACTGGGTGGGGGTGGTCTCCACCTGGACACACACACACACTGGGATCTACGAACTGGGTGGGGGTGGTCTCCACCTGGACACACACACACACTGGGATCTACGAACTGGGTGGGGGTGGTCTCCACCTGGACACACACACACTGGGATCTACGAACTGGGTGGGGGTGGTCTCCACCTGGACACACACACACACTGGGATCTACGAACTGGGTGGGGGTGGTCTCCACCTGGACACACACACACACTGGGATCTACGAACTGGGTGGGGGTGGTCTCCACCTGGACACACACACACACTGGGATCTACGAACTGGGTGGGGGTGGTCTCCACCTGGACACACACACACACTGGGATCTACGAACTGGGTGGGGTGGTCTCCACCTGGACACACACACACACTGGGATCTACGAACTGGGTGGGGGTGGTCTCCACCTGGACACACACACACACTGGGATCTACGAACTGGGTGGGGGTGGTCTCCACCTGGACACACACACACACTGGGATCTACGAACTGGGTGGGGGTGGTCTCCACCTGGACACACACACACTGGGATCTACGAACTGGGTGGGGGTGGTCTCCACCTGGACACACACACACACACTGGGATCTACGAACTGGGTGGGGGTGGTCTCCACCTGGACACACACACACACACTGGGATCTACGAACTGGGTGGGGGTGGTCTCCACCTGGACACACACACACACACTGGGATCTACTCCACCTGAACTGGGTGGGGGTGGTCTCCACCTGGACACACACACACACACACACACTGGGATCTACGAACTGGGTGGGGTGGTCTCCACCTGGACACACACACACACACACACTGGGATCTACGAACTGGGTGGGGGTGGTCTCCACCTGGACACACACACACACACACACACTGGGATCTACGAACTGGGTGGGGGTGGTCTCCACCTGGACACACACACACACTGGGATCTACGAACTGGGTGGGGGTGGTCTCCACCTGGACACACACACACACACACTGGGATCTACGAACTGGGTGGGGGTGGTCTCCACCTGGACACACACACACACACTGGGATCTACGAACTGGGTGGGGGTGGTCTCCACCTGGACACACACACACACACTGGGATCTACGAACTGGGTGGGGGTGGTCTCCACCTGGACACACACACACTGGGATCTACGAACTGGGTGGGGGTGGTCTCCACCTGGACACACACACACACACACACACACACTGGGATCTACGAACTGGGTGGGGGTGGTCTCCACCTGGACACACACACACACACACTGGGATCTACGAACTGGGTGGGGGTGGTCTCCACCTGGACACACATCTACGAACTGGGTGGGGGTGGTCTCCACCTACACACACACACTGGGATCTACGAACTGGGTGGGGGTGGTCTCCACCTGGACACACACACACTGGGATCTACGAACTGGGTGGGGGTGGTCTCCACCTGGACACACACACACACACATCTGGGGTGGGGTCTGGACAACTGGGTGGGGGTGGTCTCCACCTGGACACACACACACTGGGATCTACGAACTGGGTGGGGGTGGTCTCCACCTGGACACACACACACACACACACTGGGATCTACGAACTGGGTGGGGGTGGTCTCCACCTGGACACACACACACACACACACTGGGATCTACGAACTGGGTGGGGGTGGTCTCCACCTGGGTGGGGGTGGTCTCCACCTGGACACACACACACTGGGATCTACGAACTGGGTGGGGGTGGTCTCCACCTGGACACACACACACACACTGGGATCTACGAACTGGGTGGGGGTGGTCTCCACCTGGACACACACACACACACTGGGATCTACGAACTGGGTGGGGGTGGTCTCCACCTGGACACACACACACTGGGATCTACGAACTGGGTGGGGGTGGTCTCCACCTGGACACACACACACACACACACTGGGATCTACGAACTGGGTGGGGGTGGTCTCCACCTGGACACACACACACACACTGGGATCTACGAACTGGGTGGGGGTGGTCTCCACCTGGACACACACACACACACTGGGATCTACGAACTGGGTGGGGGTGGTCTCCACCTGGACACACACACACACACTGGGATCTACGAACTGGGTGGGGGTGGTCTCCACCTGGACACACACACACACACACACTGGGATCTACGAACTGGGTGGGGGTGGTCTCCACCTGGACACACACACACACACTGGGATCTACGAACTGGGTGGGGGTGGTCTCCACCTGGACACACACACACACACTGGGATCTACGAACTGGGTGGGGGTGGTCTCCACCTGGACACACACACACACACTGGGATCTACGAACTGGGTGGGGGTGGTCTCCACCTGGACTGGGTGGGGGTGGTCTCCACCTGGACACACACACACTGGGATCTACGAACTGGGTGGGGGTGGTCTCCACCTGGACACACACACACACACACACTGGGATCTACGAACTGGGTGGGGGTGGTCTCCACCTGGACACACACACACACACACACTGGGATCTACGAACTGGGTGGGGGTGGTCTCCACCTGGACACACACACACACACACACACACTGGGATCTACGAACTGGGTGGGGGTGGTCTCCACCTGGACACACACACACACACACACTGGGATCTACGAACTGGGTGGGGGTGGTCTCAACCTGGACACACACACACACACACTGGGATCTACGAACTGGGTGAGGGTGGTCTCCACCTGGACACACACACACACACTGGGATCTACGAACTGGGTGGGGGTGGTCTCCACCTGGACACACACACACACACTGGGATCTACGAACTGGGTGGGGGTGGTCTCCACCTGGACACACACACACTGGGATCTACGAACTGGGTGGGGGTGGTCTCCACCTGGACACACACACACACACACACACTGGGATCTACGAACTGGGTGGGGGTGGTCTCCACCTGGACACACACACACACACACACACTGGGATCTACGAACTGGGTGGGGGTGGTCTCCACCTGGACACACACACACTGGGATCTACGAACTGGGTGGGGGTGGTCTCCACCTGGACACACACACACACTGGGATCTACGAACTGGGTGGGGGTGGTCTCCACCTGCACACACACACACACTGGGATCTACGAACTGGGTGGGGGTGGTCTCCACCTGGACACACACACACACACACACACACACACTGGGATCTACGAACTGGGTGGAAACCCCACCTCTTTAAGGAATACCTAGGATAGGATAAGTAATCCCTCTCACCCCCCCCCCTAAGTTTTAGATGCACTATTGTTAAGTGACTGTCCCACTGGATGTCATAAGGTGAATGCACCAATTTGTAAGTCGCTCTGGATAAGAGCGTCTGCTAAATGACTTAAATGTAAAAATGTAAATGTTAAATGGGTGGGGGTGGTCTCCACCTGGACACACACACACACACACTGGGATCTACGAACTGGGTGGGGGTGGTCTCCACCTGGACACAAACACACTGGGATCTACGAACTGGGTGGGGGTGGTCTCCACCTGGACACACACACACACAATGGGATCTACGAACTGGGTGGGGGTGGTCTCCACCTGGACACAAACACACTGGGATCTACGAACTGGGTGGGGGTGGTCTCCACCTGGACACACACACACACACACTGGGATCTACGAACTGGGTGGGGGTGGTCTCCACCTGCACACACACACACTGGGATCTACGAACTGGGTGGGGGTGGTCTCCACCTGGACACACACACACACACTGGGATCTACGAACTGGGTGGGGGTGGTCTCCACCTGGACACACACACACACTGGGATCTACGAACTGGGTGGGGGTGGTCTCCACCTGGACACACACACACACTGGGATCTACGAACTGGGTGGGGGTGATCTCCACCTGGACACACACACACACACACTGGGATCTACGAACTGGGTGGGGGTGGTCTCCACCTGGACACACATACACACACACTGGGATCTACGAACTGGGTGGGGGTGGTCTCCACCTGGACACACACACACACACACACACACACTGGATCTACGAACTGGGTGGGGGTGGTCTCCACCTGGGGACAAACACACTGGGATCTACGAACTGGGTGGGGGTGGTCTCCACCTGGACACACACACAATGGGATCTACGAACTGGGTGGGGGTGGTCTCCACCTGGACACAAACACACTGGGATCTACGAACTGGGTGGGGGTGGTCTCCACCTGGACACACACACACACACACTGGGATCTACGAACTGGGTGGGGGTGGTCTCCACCTGGACACACACACACACTGGGATCTACGAACTGGGTGGGGGTGGTCTCCACCTGGACACACACACACACTGGGATCTACGAACTGGGTGGGGGTGGTCTCCACCTGGACACACACACACACTGGGATCTACGAACTGGGTGGGGGTGGTCTCCACCTGGACACACACACACACACACACTGGGATCTACGAACTGG
This sequence comes from Oncorhynchus gorbuscha, assembly GCF_021184085.1. Classification (NCBI taxonomy): domain Eukaryota; kingdom Metazoa; phylum Chordata; class Actinopteri; order Salmoniformes; family Salmonidae; genus Oncorhynchus; species Oncorhynchus gorbuscha. The sequence continues at coordinate 108,464,339 of NC_060174.1, read as the reverse complement.
GTGGGGTGGTCTCCACCTGGACACACACACACACACACTGGGATCTACGAACTGGGTGGGGGTGGTCTCCACCTGGGGACACACACACACACACACTGGGATCTACGAACTGGGTGGGGGTGGTCTCCACCTGGACACACACACACACTGGGATCTACGAACTGGGTGGGGGTGGTCTCCACCTGGACACACACACACACACACTGGGATCTACGAACTGGGTGGGGGTGGTCTCCACCTGGACACACACACACACACACTGGGATCTACGAACTGGGTGGGGGTGGTCTCCACCTGGACACACACACACACACACTGGGATCTACGAACTGGGTGGGGGTGGTCTCCACCTGGACACACACACACACACACACACTGGGATCTACGAACTGGGTGGGGGTGGTCTCCACCTGGACACACACACACACAATGGGATCTACGAACTGCGTGGGGGTGGTCTCCACCTGGACACAAACACACTGGGATCTACGAACTGGGTGGGGGTGGTCTCCACCTGGACACACACACACACACTGGGATCTACGAACTGGGTGGGGGTGGTCTCCACCTGGACACACACACACACTGGGATCTACGAACTGGGTGGGGGTGGTCTCCACCTGGACACACACACACTGGGATCTACGAACTGGGTGGGGGTGGTCTCCACCTGGACACACACACACACTGGGATCTACGAACTGGGTGGGGGTGGTCTCCACCTGCACACACACACACACTGGGATCTACGAACTGGGTGGGGGTGGTCTCCACCTGGACACACACACACACACACACACACACTGGGATCTACGAACTGGGTGGAAACCCCACCTCTTTAAGGAATACCTAGGATAGGATAAGTAATCCCTCTCACCCCCCCCCCTAAGTTTTAGATGCACTATTGTTAAGTGACTGTCCCACTGGATGTCATAAGGTGAATGCACCAATTTGTAAGTCGCTCTGGATAAGAGCGTCTGCTAAATGACTTAAATGTAAAAATGTAAATGTTAAATGGGTGGGGGTGGTCTCCACCTGGACACACACACACACACACTGGGATCTACGAACTGGGTGGGGGTGGTCTCCACCTGGACACAAACACACTGGGATCTACGAACTGGGTGGGGGTGGTCTCCACCTGGACACACACACACACACAATGGGATCTACGAACTGGGTGGGGGTGGTCTCCACCTGGACACAAACACACTGGGATCTACGAACTGGGTGGGGGTGGTCTCCACCTGGACACACACACACACACACACTGGGATCTACGAACTGGGTGGGGGTGGTCTCCACCTGCACACACACACACTGGGATCTACGAACTGGGTGGGGGTGGTCTCCACCTGGACACACACACACACACTGGGATCTACGAACTGGGTGGGGGTGGTCTCCACCTGGACACACACACACACTGGGATCTACGAACTGGGTGGGGGTGGTCTCCACCTGGACACACACACACACTGGGATCTACGAACTGGGTGGGGGTGATCTCCACCTGGACACACACACACACACACTGGGATCTACGAACTGGGTGGGGGTGGTCTCCACCTGGACACACATACACACACACTGGGATCTACGAACTGGGTGGGGGTGGTCTCCACCTGGACACACACACACACACACACTGGGATCTACGAACTGGGTGGGGGTGGTCTCCACCTGGGGACAAACACACTGGGATCTACGAACTGGGTGGGGGTGGTCTCCACCTGGACACACACACAATGGGATCTACGAACTGGGTGGGGGTGGTCTCCACCTGGACACAAACACACTGGGATCTACGAACTGGGTGGGGGTGGTCTCCACCTGGACACACACACACACACACTGGGATCTACGAACTGGGTGGGGGTGGTCTCCACCTGGACACACACACACACTGGGATCTACGAACTGGGTGGGGGTGGTCTCCACCTGGACACACACACACACTGGGATCTACGAACTGGGTGGGGGTGGTCTCCACCTGGACACACACACACACACACTGGGATCTACGAACTGGGTGGGGGTGGTCTCCACCTGGACACACACACACACACACTGGGATCTACGAACTGGGTGGGGGTGGTCTCCACCTGGACACACACACACACACACTGGGATCTACGAACTGGGTGGGGGTGGTCTCCACCTGGGGACACACACACACACACTGGGATCTACGAACTGGGTGGGGGTGGTCTCCACCTGGACACACACACACACTGGGATCTACGAACTGGGTGGGGGTGGTCTCCACCTGGACACACACACACACACACTGGGATCTACGAACTGGGTGGGGGTGGTCTCCACCTGGACACACACACACACACACTGGGATCTACGAACTGGGTGGGGGTGGTCTCCACCTGGACACACACACACACACTGGGATCTACGAACTGGGTGGGGGTGGTCTCCACCTGGACACACACACACACACACTGGGATCTACGAACTGGGTGGGGGTGGTCTCCACCTGGACACACACACACACAATGGGATCTACGAACTGGGTGGGGGTGGTCTCCACCTGGACACAAACACACTGGGATCTACGAACTGGGTGGGGGTGGTCTCCACCTGGACACACACACACACACACTGGGATCTACGAACTGGGTGGGGGTGGTCTCCACCTGCACACACACACACTGGGATCTACGAACTGGGTGGGGGTGGTCTCCACCTGGACACACACACACACACTGGGATCTACGAACTGGGTGGGGGTGGTCTCCACCTGGACACACACACACACTGGGATCTACGAACTGGGTGGGGGTGGTCTCCACCTGGACACACACACACACACTGGGATCTACGAACTGGGTGGGGGTGGTCTCCACCTGGACACACACACACACACACTGGGATCTACGAACTGGGTGGGGGTGGTCTCCACCTGGACACACACACACACACACACTGGGATCTACGAACTGGGTGGGGGTGGTCTCCACCTGGACACACACACACACACACTGGGATCTACGAACTGGGTGGGGGTGGTCTCCACCTGGGGACACACACACACACACACACTGGGATCTACGAACTGGGTGGGGGTGGTCTCCACCTGGACACACACACACACTGGGATCTACGAACTGGGTGGGGGTGGTCTCCACCTGGACACACACACACACACACTGGGATCTACGAACTGGGTGGGGGTGGTCTCCACCTGGACACACACACACACACTGGGATCTACGAACTGGGTGGGGGTGGTCTCCACCTGGACACACACACACACTGGGATCTACGAACTGGGTGGGGGTGGTCTCCACCTGGACACACACACACACACACACACACACACACACACACACACACACACACACACACACACACACACACTGGGATCTACGAACTGGGTGGGGGTGGTCTCCACCTGGACACACACACACACACACACTGGGATCTACGAACTGGGTGGGGGTGGTCTCCACCTGGACACACACACACACACACACACACACACACACACACACACACACACACACACACACACACACACACACACACACACACTGGTATCTACGAACTGGGTGGGGGTGGTCTCCACCTGGACACACACACACACACACACACACACACACACACACACACACACACACACACACACACACACACACACACACACTGGGATCTACAAACTGGGTGGGGGTGGTCTCCACCTGGACACACACACAACACACACACACACACATTTAAACACACACACACTGGGATCTACGAACTGGGTGGGCGTGGTCTCCACCTGGACACACACACACACACACGGGATCTACGAACTGGGTGGGGGTGGTCTCCACCTGGACACACACACACACACACTGGGATCTACGAACTGGGTGGGGGTGGTCTCCACCTGGACACACACACACACACACACACACACACACACACACACACACACACACACACACACACACACACACACACACACACACACACACTGGGATCTACGAACTGGGTGGGGGTGGTCTCCACCTGGACACACACACACACACACACACACACACACACACACACACACACACACACACACACACACACACACACACACACACACACACACACTGGGATCTATGAACTGGGTGGGGGTGGTCTCCACCTGGACACACACACACACACACACTGGGATCTACGAACTGGGTGGGGGTGGTCTCCACCTGGACACACACACACACACACACACACACACACACACACACACACACACACACACACACACACACACACACACACACACACACACACACACACACACACACACACACACACACAGGGATCTACAAACTGGGTGGGGGTGGTCTCCACCTGGACACACACACACACACACACACACACACACACACACACACACACACACACACACACACACACACACACACACACACACACACACACACACGCACACACACACATTTAAACACACACACACACATTTAAACACACACACACACACACACACACACACACACACACATTTAAACACACACACACACACACATTTAAACACACACACACACACACACACACACACACACACACATATAAACACACACACACACACACACATAAATACAAACACACACACACACACACACACACACATAAACACACAAACACATTTACATTTACATTTAAGTCATTTAGCAGACGCTCTTATCCAGAGCGACTTACAAATTGGTGCATTCACCTTATGACATCCAGTGGAGCAGCCACTTTACAATAGTGCATCAAACACGCACAAACACAAACACACAGAAAACACACAGAGGCACACACACATTGCGGTTGGTCAGGTTTATCCTGATCTGTTCTTTCTTAAGGGCAAAGGTTACCCTGTCACCATGGTAACTTCCAGCTGGCATCTACCACTTGTGTAAGCAAATATAAACTGTGACTCTGTGTGACTCTGTGTCACACACACCAGCAAGAGGAGGCCAATGGGGGCAAACAAATAATGGGTTGTGATTGTGTGTTGTTTTTCTTAGTGAGCAAAGGCTATGTGTCCATGTGGCTCGTTCTGTTTATTATTAAGAGTAGTAACTATGTGTATTCTTCTGCCTACCAGGGTTGAATGTATGGTGGTACGGTCCAGTATGGTGTCTCGGTAAAATAAACACCAGGGTTGAATGTATGGTGGTACGGTCCAGTATGGTGTCTCGGTAAAATAAATACCAGGGTTTAGTGTAAGGTGGTACGGTCCAGTATGGTGTCTCGGTAAAATAAACACCAGGGTTGAATGTATGGTGGTACGGTCCAGTATGGTGTCTCGGTAAAATAAACACCAGGGTTGAATGTATGGTGGTACGGTCCAGTATGGTGTCTCGGTAAAATAAACACCAGGGTTGAATGTATGGTGGTACGGTCCAGTATGGTGTCTCGGTAAAATAAACACCAGGGTTGAATGTATGGTGGTACGGTCCAGTATGGTGTCTCGGTAAAATAAACACCAGGGTTGAATGTATGGTGGTACGGTCCAGTATGGTGTCTCGGTAAAATAAACACCAGGGTTGAATGTATGGTGGTACGGTCCAGTATGGTGTCTCGGTAAAATAAACACCAGGGTTGAATGTATGGTGGTACGGTCCAGTATGGTGTCTCGGTAAAATAAATACCAGGGTTGAATGTAAGGTGGTACGGTCCAGTATGGTGTCTCGGTAAAATAAATACCAGGGTTGAATGTAAGGTGGTACGGTCTAGTATAGTCCGGGTACTTCCTACCGGTAAAACTTGAGCCAATCACTATAATTAATACTGAAATGTCATGAAAACTGTCGGCTAATCACCACTATTTATCATTACCGCATGTCAGAGGCATGAAACACATGTGAGCGAACGGACTTGAAAACAGGTGGTAGAGCCTACGCTTCCAAATGCCATGTGGTTCAATGAGAACAAAGGCAGAGATGATCGGACTATGCATTCTGACCAATCGACGATGGCCAAATGTCCTTAGACTTTAAAAGATGTCTCTTTCTTTCTATTTTCAACTCGCTTGTTTGGAAGCCGGGAAATGTGTTGCGAACGAACGAAGCCTCGTGAAGGAGACCTTTGAAGTGATTTATTTGACAGTCAGAAAACATCACGACCGGTTGTGTTTATGCCACAATAAAAGGTAACACAGTGTAAAAAGTTTTTTTTAATTACAACTAAACCCCACGGAGATTTCAAATGATTTAATATGGATTTATATTTGTAATTCTATGATTTTAGGCTCGTAAAAATGTTTGACGAAAAAAAACGTTACACACAGGAGGTCCCGATCCGGGTTAGAAATGACAGCTACTTTCTGCCTTAGTAGGTAGTGGGGTCAGCGATGGAATATAACCACAGGGTCGTAGGTTCAAATCCCCCTTATGACCGTGGCCAATTTGTAGAAAATCACCCGTGTTAAATATAATATAATGTTTGATATATGGTTGATAATAACCGTTGAGTCGTATCCATAGCAACGTACGGTCACGCCTTCAATCCCAGAGAGGTTGATAATAACCGTTGAGTCGTATCCATAGCAACGTACGGTCACGCCTTCAATCCCAGAGAGGTTGATAATAACCATTGAGCCGTATCCATAGCAACGTACGGTCACGCCTACAATCCCAGAGAGGTTGATAATAACCGTTGAGTCGTATCCATAGCAACGTACGGTCACGCCTCTACAATCCCAGAGAGGTTGATAATAACCATTGAGCCGTATCCATAGCAACGTACGGTCACGCCTCTACAATCCCAGAGAGGTTGATAATAACCATTGAGCCGTATCCATAGCAACGTACGGTCACGCCTACAATCCCAGAGAGGTTGATAATAACCACTGAGCCGTATCCATAGCAACGTACGGTCACGCCTCTACAATCCCAGAGAGGTTGATAATAACCACTGAGCCGTATCCATAGCAACGTACGGTCACACCTACAATCCCAGAGAGGTTGATAATAACCATTGAGTTGTATCCATAGCAACGTACGGTCACGCCTTCAATCCCAGAGAGGTTGATAATAACCATTGAGCCGTATCCATAGCAACGTACGGTCACGCCTACAATCCCAGAGAGGTTGATAATAACCGTTGAGTCGTATCCATAGCAACGTACGGTCACGCCTCTACAATCCCAGAGAGGTTGATAATAACCATTGAGCCGTATCCATAGCAACGTACGGTCACGCCTCTACAATCCCAGAGAGGTTGATAATAACCACTGAGCCGTATCCATAGCAACGTACGGTCACGCCTCTACAATCCCAGAGAGGTTGATAATAACCACTGAGCCGTATCCATAGCAACGTACGGTCACACCTACAATCCCAGAGAGGTTGATAATAACCATTGAGTTGTATCCATAGCAACGTACGGTCACGCCTACAATCCCAGAGAGGTTGATAATAACCACTGAGCCGTATCCATAGCAACGTACGGTCACGCCTCTACAATCCCAGAGAGGTTTTGAAACATACTTTTTACAGTTACATGTTTTTTTTTCTAAAACAGAAAGTTCAATGTGTAAAAGATGCGATGACCAAGCATTAAAAAAAACAAGGTGTCCCTTTATAACTAGATATTTAACTAGATATTTAACTAGATATTTAACTAGATATTTAACTAGATATTTAACTAGATATTTGAGTAAACATTAACTCCAGGATGAACTTGAACTTGTGGCAGTTTCAGTGAGGTTGATATGTAGCTACGGGTTTACTGGAGCAGTCTGCTGCTGTTTGCTGTACTGGCGCCACAGACTGATGCAACTCTGAGTACCCTCATTATAATACCCCAACCCTCATTATAATACTCCAACCCTCATTATAATATCCCAAACCTCAGTACTGTCATTATAATACCCCAACCCTCATTATAATACCCCAAACCTCATTATAATACCCCCAAACCTCATTATAATACCCCCAAACCTCATTATAATACTCCAACCCTCATTATAATACTCCAACCCTCATTATAATATCCCAAACCTCAGTACTGTCATTATAATACCCCAACCCTCATTATAATACCCCAAACCTCATTATAATACCCCCAAACCTCATTATAATACCCCAACCCTCATTATAATACCCCAACCCTCATTATAATACCCCAACCCTCATTATAATACCCCAACCCTCATTATAATACCCCAACCCTCATTACAATACCCCAACCCTCATTATAATACCCCAACCCTCATTATAATAC
>NC_060174.1:108348616-108451116 GCF_021184085.1 Oncorhynchus gorbuscha | reverse complement strand
TTTTTGGAGGGGTTTTGGATAAACACTGAAAATAAGGTTTGTGATCAATGACTTAAATGTAATGTAAATGATCAACACAGACTAAGGATATCTTATAATATCCATCAGCTAACGTCACTTTTTCAGAAAGTATTCAGACCCCTTGACTTTTTCCATATTTTGTTATGTTAAAGCCTTATTCTAAACTGGTATTAACCTCAGACCTAATTTGCGTTTATCCCAAAACCCCATTCTTTCCCCATGAATTTCCCCCATATGAACGGCTGAACGAACCAGAGGAATCTCATTTCCGTCTCTTAGGATTACAAACTGGCGAGCTCTATGTCCTCTGTCTTGATATCTCCCTGGACAACCGTGTGTTATTATGTAGTAGTAACAGTTATTAGCACAGTTAATAACATATAACATGGCATAACATAGACTACAGTTCATAACATAGACTACATTTCATAACATGACAGACTACAGTTCATAACATAGACTACAGTTCATAACATAGACTACAGTTCATAACATAGACTACAGTTCATATCATAACATAACATAGACTACAGTTCATAACATAGACTACAGTTCATATCATAACATAACATAGACTACAGTTCATAACATAGACTACAGTTCATATCATAACATAGACTACAGTTCATATCATAACATAGACTACAGTTCATAACATAGACTACAGTTCATAACATATCATAACATGGCATAACATAGACTACAGTTCATATCATAACATAACATAGACTACAGTTCATATCATAACATAACATAGACTACAGTTCATAACATAGACTACAGTTCATATCATAACATAGACTACAGTTCATAACATAGACTACAGTTCATAACATAACATAACATGGACTACAGTTCATATCATAACATTACATAGACTACAGTTCATAACATAGACTACAGTTCATAACATAGACTACAGTTCATATCATAACATAACATAGACTACAGTTCATAACATAGACTACAGTTCATATCATAACATAGACTACAGTTCATAACATAGACTACAGTTCATAACATAACATAACATAGACTACAGTTCATAACATAGACTACAGTTCATAACATAGACTACAGTTCATAACATAACATAGACTACAGTTCATATCATAACATAGACTACAGTTCATAACATAGACTACAGTTCATATCATAACATAACATAGACTACAGTTCATAACATAGACTACAGTTCATATCATAACATAACATAGACTACAGTTCATAACATAGACTACAGTTCATAACATAGACTACAGTTCATAACATAGACTACAGTTCATATCATAACATAGCTGCATCTCATCCATATCACAGTCTGTGATACATACACAGTTGTGGTATATTTCCATAACACAACAGTAACCTACCAGCCACTCTCTACTATGTAGATGGGTGGGTTGTCGTACTCTTCTCTGATCCAGTATAGCAGCATCCTCAGGTCCAGAACTTCAATCTGGCCAAATTTGAGACTGACATCAATCAGCTGGTAGCTCAGAGAAGGACCATGGGACAGAGCAAAGAAGTCAGCGGTCCCCCTCACCTCATCCCTCTCTGCCTGGATAGAGGAAAGGAGAGGGGAGGAGGTGAGAGGAGATGGGAGGAGATGAGAGGAGATGGGAGGAGAAGGGATGAGAGGAGAGGAGATGGGAAGAGATGAGAGGAGATGGGAGGAGAAGGGAGTGGAGGAGAGGGGAGTGGAGGAGAGGGGATGAAAGGGGAGGAGAGGAGAGGGAATCAGAGGGGAGGAGGGAGAGGGGATGAGAGGGGAGGGGATGAGAGGAAAGGGAATGAGATGAGAGGAGAAGAGAGGGAATGAGAGGAGAGGGGAGGAGAAGGGATGAGAGAAGGAGAGGAGAGGGGAGGATAAGGGATGAGAGGAGAGGGGAGGAGAAGGGATGAGAGGAGAGGAGATGGGAAGAGATGAGAGGAGAAGGGATGTGAGGAGAGGAGATGGGAGGAGATGGGAGTGGAGGAGAGGGGATGAAAGGGGAGGAGAGGAGAGGGGATCAGAGGGGAGGAGGGAGAGGGGAGGGGATGAGAGGAGAGGGGATGAGAGGAAAGGGAATGACATGAGAGGAGAAGAGAGGGAATGAGAGGAGAGGGGAGGAGAAGGGATGAGAGAAGGAGAGGGGAGGATAAGGGATGAGAGGAGAGGGGAGGAGAGGAGAGGGAATGAGATGAGAGGAGACGAGATGGGATGAGAGGAGAGGGGAGGAGAAGGGATGAGAGAAGGAGAGGAGAGGATAAGGGATGAGAGGAGAGGGGAGGAGAAGGGATGAGAGGAGAGGGGAGGGAGGGGAGGGGAGGAGAAGGGATGAAAGGGGAGGGATTAAAGGGGAGGAGAGGAGAGGAGAAGGGATGAGAGGGGAGGGATGAAAGGGGAGGAGAGGAGAGGAGAAGGGATGAGAGTAGAATAACTTTCAATCTGTTGCAAAATAGAATAACAATATAACTTTCTAAAGGGAACAGGGTCCTGATCAAAAGAAGTGCACTTTAGAGGGAATAGTGTGCCATTTGGGACAGAGAGGTAGGGCCTATTCTATTCTACGTGCCTGTGTGAAGGAGGGCAGGTAGAGTGGGGCTAGTCTCTATACTAGTACTCAGGTTGAGAACCGCTGCCCTGGGTCTAGGCTAACCCCGGGCTACGTGGCTGTGTGAAGGAGGGCAGGTAGAGTGGGGCTAGTCTCTATACTAGTACTCAGGTTGAGAACCGCTGCCCTGGGTCTAGGCTAACCCCGGGCTACGTGCCTGTGTGAACGAGGGCAGGTAGAGTGGGGCTAGTCTCTATACTAGTACTCAGGTTGAGAACCGCTGCCCTGGGTCTGGGCTAACCCCGGGCTACGTGCCTGTGTGAACGAGGGCAGGTAGAGTGGGGCTAGTCTCTATACTAGTACTCAGGTTGAGAACCGCTGCCCTGGGTCTGGGCTAGGGCTACGTGCCTGTGTGAACGAAGGTAGAGTGGGGCTAGTCTCTATACTAGTACTCAGGTTGAGAACCGCTGCCCTGGGTCTGGGCTAACCCCGGGCTACGTGCCTGTGTGAACGAGGGCAGGTAGAGTGGGGCTAGTCTCTATACTAGTACTCAGGTTGAGAACCGCTGCCCTGGGTCTGGGCTAACCCCGGGCTACGTGCCTGTGTGAACGAGGGCAGGCGGTGGGACAGGTTGTGCTTCATGCTAGGGGGGTAATCTCCATCAATGAAGAGAGGTCTGGCGAACCAGCCCAACACAAAGTCCAAGGACCACTGACACGCCTGCAGGCTCTCACGCCGTGTCCTGCTGGGCTTGATCCAATGGGAGGCCAGCGCCATTGAAACTTTCCCCTGCTGCTGGGGCCGGTAGTGGCGGTCGTAGAGGTGCCATGCTGCAGCATGAGCCTGGGGGGAGGAGGGGAGAGGAGGGGAGAGGGGAGGGGGGGAGGAGAGGAGAGGCCAGCGCCATTGAAAGAGGAGAGGATGGGAGAGGAGAGGAGAGGAGAGGAGAGGAGAGGAGGGAGAGGAGAGGAGAGGAGAGGAGAGGAGAGGAGAGGAGAGGAGAGGAGAGGAGAGGAGAGGCCAGCGCCATTGAAAGAGGAGAGGAGAGGAGAGGAGAGGAGAGGAGAGGAGAGGAGAGGAGAGGAGAGGAGAGGAGAGAGGAGAGGAGAGGAGAGGAGAGGAGGCAGGGGAGAGGAGAGGAGAGGAGGGATGGCAGGGAGAGAGGAGAGGAGAGGAGAGGAGAGGAGAGGAGAGGGAGAGGAGAGGAGAGGAGAGGAGAGGAGAGGAGAGGAGGATGGCAGGGGGAGAGGAGAGGAGGATGGCAGGGGAAGAGGAGAGGGAGAGGAGGGGAGGGGAGGGGGAGGGGGAGGGGGGAGGGGGGAGGGAGGGGAGGGGGAGAGGAGGGAGAGGAGGGAGGGGGGGGGAGGGGAGGGGGAGAGGAAGAGGAGAGGAAAGGAGAGGAGAGGAAAGGAGAGGAGAGGAAAGGAGAGGAGGGGAGGGGAGGGGGGAGAGGAGAGGGGGGGGGAGGAGGGGGAGAGGAGAGGAGAGGAGGAGAGGAGAGGAGAGGAGAGGAGAGGAGAAAGAGACAGAGACAGAGACAGAGAGAGACAGAGAGAGACAGAGACAGAGACAGAGAGAGACAGAGAGAGACAGAGAGACAGAGACAGAGACAGAGACAGAGGGATGGAGATAAATTGTTTTGAATGTAAAAAAAATATATATATATATTTCAAATGGGATTATTCTGCTTTTCCATTATTTAATGTTATGTATTTGACATTTAGAACACAATTCAAGCACAGGATGCATTTTAAATCATGGAGAATATCAAGACAAAATAATTGTAACAAATTACAATATTTTTACATTGTGGTCCTCTAATGACGACAGTGACATTCCAGTGAATAAACTGACTCAGAGTTGAACAGGTGCAGTCTGTCCTAAATGACATCCACATTCCCTTCATAGTGCACTATTTTGTACCTGGTCAAAAAAACATTGCACTATAGTGTGCTATTTTGGAAGGGGACCTGTGATTTAGTGATCTCACTCTCTCACCTTGAGGAGGTTGTGTCCCACTCTAAACGGCAGGTCCGGGTCATTCTTGATTCCCGGAGCCACCTTCCCAGTACCGTACCCGTTCCACGCCACCAGGAACGGGTTGTCTATCGTGATCCAATACTTCACATCATCACCGAATGTTTGGAAACAGAAATCTGCATAATCACGGAAAAGCTCCACGAGCGCTGGGTCGCTCCACCCGCCGAACGTTCTCTGCAGGTTGTCAGGTAAGTCCCAGTGATAGAGCGTGATCACCGGCTGCACGTTGATCTCCTTCAGCTTCCGTATTAGCGTCCGGTAGTAGTTGGTACCGATCTCGTTGTAGCTACCGCGGCTGCCGTTTGGAAATATCCGCGACCACGAGAGCGAGAAGCGGTAGTGACTGACCCCGAGCTGTTTGAGCGCCCGGACGTCGCTTTGGGTGTTATGGTAGCTGTCGCTGCCAACGTCCCCGGTAGCTATCCGGTTCCCGCCGCGCGTAAAAGTGTCCCAAATGGACAGGCCCTTCCCGTCTTTCTCAAACGCACCCTCTACTTGGTAAGCTGCTGTTCCAACCGCCCACATGAAGTTGTCAGGAAAGGTGTCGTAGAGGAAAGCTTTGTCCCCGGGGTAGTCCAATTTACTAAACCTCTCCCACGTCTTCAACCCAGCGCCCGGACCCGCAACTGCCCGGTACAACTCACAAGAAATGACCAGAACAAACGTCATGAAACGAGGGAGTTGCATCGCGCCGACTGCGTTAAGTTGAGTGAGGTCATTTACCGTGATATAAACCATTATAGACTTAATTATACAAATCGATATCCTATATAATCTATCAAACCAGTAGCTAGGCTACTTTAGTAGGCATATTGTCCCTACTTGTTGTGTTCTCTGAAGCGCAAACAGCCGGTTACTAGCTAGTCTATAAACGCAACTGGATGCGACAACTCCAGCACCTTTCCCCTCCTCTTCCCCCGGGACCCCGGTTAGCAGCAGCAGATCTATCAATGATTAGCCAAAAACCTTCCACGCGTAACTGACGGTCTCCGGGAGCCGGTCAATGTTACCGACCGATAATGACCAATCTCTCTCCAGGCAGGGCCATTAGCACAGGAAAGACAGATGACACTGTTTATACACCATGAGAGGAAAGGGGCAATAGGAATCTCTTTACGTCTCAAATGGTGCCCTAGTCCCTTTAAAAAGCACTATTGACCAGTCTCCCTTACGGCTCTGGTCAAAAGTAGTACACATTATAGCAAATAGGATGTCATTTGGGAAGTGACAGGTAGGTCTGTAGTTGCCAAGGAATGCATTTGAATATAATACTTACCAAAGACTACAGAATGTTTACAATGCAATGATCTTCTGTTTGCAGTGTCACTGAGATAATCGTCTTCAACCATGCTGAGTATTATTTAGGAATATCAAATCTGTATGAAATGCATAACACACACACACACACACACACACACACACACACACACACACACACACACACACACACACACACACACACACACACACACACACACACACACACACACACACACACACACACACACACACACACACACACACACCCCAATGGGCGGCCCAGGTGCTAAAGCTCTTGTTGACATCAACATGATGACATCATTATATGGTCCCAGCTGCCTGGGGATACATAATCAAATGACCCACAATTTAACATATTACCCATGATGCATCTTGACCTGAGATGGATGCTAACAAAGACATAATGGGCAGTTTATCAATGTCACTTCTCCTGCCAAGACAACCTGAATCTAATGTTGATTATCAATGTCACTTCTCCTGCCAAGACAACCAGAATCTAATGTTGATTATCAATGTCACTTCTCCTGCCAAGACAACCAGAATATAATTAAACACCAATGCTGAACATGTGATTTAGCCTTCATGTTACCAATGTGGGTCCTGAATCCTTACTGAAATTTTGTACAAAAAAAACAAGTCTATTTTATTGATGATCCCACAGGTTTAGGATGATGAAGGGATGAAGGGAAGGAGGGATGAAGGGAAGGAGGGATGAAGAGATGAAGGGATGGAGAGATGAAGGGAAGGAGATATGAAGGGATGAAGGGAAGGAGAGATGGAGGGAAGGAGAGATGGAGGGAAGGAGAGATGAAGGGAAGGAGGGATGAAGAGATGGAGGGATGGAGAGATGGAGGGAAGGATAGATGAAGGGAAGGAGAGATGGAGGGAAGGATAGATGAAGGGAAGGATGGAAGGAGAGATGAAGGGAAGGAGGGATGGAGAGATGGAGGGATGGAGAGATGAAGGGAAGGATGGATGTAGAGATGAAGGGAAGGAGAGATGGAGAGATGGAGGGATGGAGGGATAGAGAGATGAAGGGAAGGAGGGATAGAGAGATGAAGGGAATGAGAGATGAAGGGATGGAGAGATGAAGGGAAGGAGGGATTGGAGAGATGAATGGAAGGTGGGATGGAGAGATGAAGGGAAGGAGGTATGGAGAGATGAAGGGAAGGAGGATGGAGAGATGAAGGGGAGGAGAGATGGAGGGAAGGAGAGATGAAGGATAGGAGGGATGGAGAGATGAAGAGATGAAGGGAAGGAGGGATGGAGAGATGAAGGGAAGGAGGGATGGAGAGATGAAGGGAAGGAGGGATAGAGAGATGAAGGGAAGGAGGGTTAGAGAGATGAAGGGAAGGAGAGATGAAGGGAAGGAGGGATGGAGAGATGAAGGGAAGGAGGGATGGAGAGATGAATGGAAGGAGGGATGGAGAGATGAAGGGAAGGTGGGATAGAGAGATGAAGGGAAGGAGGAATGGAGAGAAGGAGAGATGAAGGGAAGGAGAGATGGAGAGATGAAGGGAAGGAGGGAAGGAGAGATGAAGGGAAGGAGGGATGAGGGAAGGAGGGAAGGAGGGATGGAGAGAAGGAGGGATGGAGAGATGGAGGGAAGGAGAGATGAAGGGAAGGCGGGATGGGGGATAGAGAGAAGGAGAGATGAAGGGAAGGAGGGATGGAGGGAAGGAGAGATGGAGGGAAGGAGGGATGTAGGGAAGGAGAGATGGAGGGAAGGAGGGAAGGAGGGATGGAGAGAAGGAGAGATGAAGGGATGGAGAGATGAAGGGAAGGAGAGATGAAGGGATGGAGAGAAGGAGAGATGAAGGGATGGAGAGAAGGAGAGATGAAGGGATGGAGAGAAGGAGAGATGAAGGGATGGAGGGAAGGAGGGATGTAGGGAAGGAGAGATGGAGGGAAGGAGGGAAGGAGGGATGGAGAGAAGGAGAGATGAAGGGATGGAGAGAAGGAGAGATGAAGGGATGGGGGATGGAGAGATGAAGGGAAGGAGGGATGAAGTGAATGATATGCAAACAGGGGAGATAACACAATGTTCCCAGGTGATCATATTACTCTCCTTTTCCTGCTTTCAGGTTGCCTAGGAACACTCTTCCGTCCGTCTCATTGGGTGGCTGAAGGCCCAGGCATCTGACACTAAATATACATCCACTGGTATCGTCTAAATAAACATATTGTATTGAACCGAGGGACATGGAAGTGATCCCGTAGTTTCTTCTGGACCTGGGGACTGTTAATTAAGAGACCTCCGGTGACATGTCTTGTCCGTGCCGTGTGTCAGATAGTTGTGCTTTCGGTGCTTTCAACATGTCAAAATCTCTCACATATACAAGTACTGTTAAAGAACACCCTCTGTGTTCTGTTAGACAGGTCACTTTTTCTCCACAATTATAGCAGGGGGTTGTAAAGACATAGCACATACATTTTTCCATTAACAGGTGTGCCTTGTTGAAAGTTAATTTGTGGAATTGATTTCCTTCTTAATGCGTTTGAGTCAATCAGTTGTGTTGTGACAAGGTAGGGGTGGTATACAGAAGATAGCCCTATTTGGTAAAAGACTAAGTCCATATTATGGCAAGAACAGCTCAAATAAGCAAAGAGAAACAACAGTCCATCATTACTTTAAGACATGAAGGTCAGTCAATCAGGAAAATGTAAAGAACTTCTAAAGTTTCTTCAAGTGCAGTCGCAAAAACCATCATGCGCTATGATGAAACTGGCTCTCATGAGGACCGCCACAGGAAAGGAAGACCCAGAGTTACCTCTGCTGCCGAGGATAAATTAATTAGAGTTAACTGCACCTCAGATTGCAGCCCAAATAAATGCTTCACAGATTTCAAGTAACAGACACACCTCAACATCAACTGTTCAGAGGAGACTGTGTGAATCAGGACTTCATGGTTGAATTGCTGCAAAGAAACAACTACTAAAGGACACCAATGAGAAGAAGAGAATTGTTTGGGCCAAGAAACATGAGCAATGGACATTAGACCGGTGGAAATCTGTCCTTTGGTCTGATGAGTCCAAATATAAGATTTTTTGGTTCCAACCGCCGTGTCTTTGTGGGATGCAGAATAGGTGAACGGATGATCTCCGCAAGTGTTGTTCCCTCCGTGAAGCATGGAGGAGGAGGTGTGATGGTGTGTGGTGCCTTTGCATCATCAGCTTCCTCTTGAGAAGCTCCTGTCCCAGCTTGTGCGAAGTAAAAAAGTTATCATATGTGATGTTGTGGCCACGGGGTCTCTGTGTCACGTCCAGGACAACCCACATCCCTTGGTTCTTCTCAGGGGCTCCTCCATCTGGCTTCCCCATATGATGAAGCAGCATCACAGGCAGCCCAGATCTTCGTTCCATATTTTGTGGGTTTAGACAATATGTACTGCCTGAAAGGACAGCGGCCCCTAAATGGCATATGCTGCTCATCAACAGTAACGTTGGGCCCATGGTTGTAAAACAGGGGAAGGCGGTCCACCCACTTGTCCCACACTGACCTGATTGCAGCTAGCTTGACTCTCTGCACTGACCTGATTGCTGACGGGCTGGTCCTGGGGCTGGTTGCTGATGGGCTGGTCCTGGGGCAAGTTGCTGATGGGCTGGTCCTAGGACTGATTGCTGATGGGCTGGTCCTGGGACTGATTGCTGATGGGCTGGTCCTGGGACTCTACCACAGCCAGGTGCAAGGACGACTATGGGAAAATACTTTTATTTTATTTTATACAATGTATCAAATAATGTATAGAAATAATGTAGTGTAATAACATTGTGCAGGTTCACGCAATACATTTTGTAGTTTCACACACTACAGAGGGGTAAAGAGTGCGAGAAAAGTGGAAGACAGCACCAAGAACCTGTCTGTCTCCCTGCCTGTTGAAACAGCAGGTCCAGGGAGGAGGAAGACAGCACCAAGAACCTGTCTGTCTCCCTGCCTGTTGAAACAGCAGGTCCAGGGAGGAGGAAGACAGCACCAAGAACCTGTCTGTCTCCCTGCCTGTTGAAACAGCAGGTCCAGGGAGGAGGAAGACAGCACCAAGAACCTGTCTGTCTCCCTGCCTATGTTGAAACAGCAGGTCCAGGGAGGAGGAAGACAGCACCAAGAACCTGTCTGTCTCCCTGCCTATGTTGAAACAGCAGGTCCAAGGAGGAGGAAGACAGAGTGAAGGCACACAGCAAATACTTTTATTTCGTGTTTACTTGTTTTCACACACTTTAATGACCCGGACACCACGTGTGTAATATAACTGTGTGTGTGTGTGTGTGGGGGGGGGGGGGGGGCATTCAATGAAAATGTGTTATTTTACATGTTCTTCACAGAAAATGGAGCCAAGGCCATTGAGTCTCAGGTCTAAAAATAATTCCTTCTAGTAAACATTGAAAATGGGGCCCACAGACCCTAACACCACACAAGGGTTAACTCACTACTGCTATCAGAAGAAACCCTTGTTGTCTCAACTCACTACTGCTATCAGAAGAAACCCTTGTTGTCTCAACTCACTACTGCTATCAGAAGAAACCCTTGTTGTCTCAACTCACTACTGCTATCAGAAGAAACCCTTGAAACCCTGCTATCAGAAGAAACCCTTGTTGTCTCAACTCACTACTGCTATCAGTACTGCTATCAGAAGAAACCCTTGTTGTCTCAACTCACTACTGCTATCAGAAGAAACCCTTGTTGTCTCAACTCACTACTGCCATCAGAAAAAACCCTTGTTGTCTCAACCCACTACTGCCATCAGAAGAAACCCTTGTTGCTTTTATATCATCTCAGATGGAACTATTTCTCGAGTTTAATCAAACCCCTGGAATGTATCCTACTCCAGTAAGGGAATCAAAGGCTTGTCTAAGAGGCCAAATTATGTCGTACAGCGCAAAATTAAGTAAGTTAAGTAAGTGCAATATTCAACATCAAACTTACAAATAACATCTGGGATTTGGATATGTCATATTCACTTCAACTGCAGATTAAAACAGTTTGACACTTCAAAGTTTGATCTTCTTTCAACTCAAAAAAAAAATGTTTAAATAAACCAAACGTTTTTATCCTTTGTAAAAGACATGGCCCCAGCTAATTTCACAACTCCACAAACAAACCCAGATTATAATTTTTATAATTATTTTAATAATTTTGTTTTACTGTTTTTGTTTTGTTTTTTGTGTGTATTACTATTTGATTATATATCTCACTGTATATCATGCCTGCTTTAAATCTGGTTTTGGGGTGGGACTCTGTTAGAGCATGGGGGGGTTGATTTGGTTGGGGGGGTGATTTGGTAGGGGGTGATTTGGAAGGAGGGGTGATTTGGTAGGGGGGGGTTGATTTGGTTGGGGGTGGGGGTTGATTTGGTTGGGGGGGGTTGGGGTTGATTTGGTAGGGGGGGGTTGGGGTTGATTTGGTAGGGGGGGTTGGGGTTGATTTGGTAGGGGGGTTGGGGTTGATTTGGTAGGGGGGGTTGGAGTTGATTTGGTAGGGGGAGGGGGTTGGGGTTGATTTGGTAGGGGGGTT
The DNA here is from genome assembly GCF_021184085.1 of Oncorhynchus gorbuscha. NCBI lineage: Eukaryota > Metazoa > Chordata > Actinopteri > Salmoniformes > Salmonidae > Oncorhynchus > Oncorhynchus gorbuscha. The sequence continues at coordinate 108,439,728 of NC_060174.1, read as the reverse complement.
GGGGTTGATTTGGTAGGGGGGGGTTGGGGTTGATTTGGTAGGGGGGTTGGGTTTGATTTGGTAGGGGGGTTGGGGTTGATTTGGTAGGGGGGTTGGGGTTGATTTGGTAGGGGGAGGGGGGTTGGGGTTGATTTGGAAGGGGGGTTGGGGTTGATTTGGTAGGGGGGTTGGGTTTGATTTGGTAGGGGGTGGGGTTGATTTGGTAGGGGGAGGGGGTTGGGGTTGATTTGGTAGGGGGGTTGGGGTTGATTTGGTAGGGGGGTTGGGGTTGATTTGGTAGGGGGGTTGGGTTTGATTTGGTAGGGGACCTATGTGTGTTTTCTACCTGTTCTGTCTGTGTTATCTGTGTAATCATAAAAAATGAAAATACAATTTCTATCGTAAAATATAAAGTAAAGTACAGCCTGGAGGACACAGAGGGAGGAGTCAGACTGGAGTTGAGGGGCGGGGAGAGAGGTAAACAGTCTCCTGTGATAGGTGGCGGCAGCAGGGCATGTGATCATGTGATTGTGACCAGGCATGTTCAGGAGCAGTGGAGCGTAGGGATTTTTCACCTTGACCAGAAATGGCTGGAAAGTTGTCCTTGGGGTGTGTGTGTGTGTGTGTATGTGTGTGTGTGTGTGTGTGTGTGTGTGTGTGTGTGTGTGTGTGTGTGTGTGTGTGTGTGTGTGTGTGTGTGTGTGTGTGTGTGTGTGTGTGTGTGTGTGTGTGTGTGTGTGTGTGTGTGTGTGTGTGTGTGTGTAAGACTTGCTTAGCCAGTCTCTGATTATTTAGTATATTAGGTCACATATAAACAGTTAAATTGTTCCACGGACCAAATCGCTACAATCTGTGACGTTGTGAATTTCTCCGTGTTCTTGTCCTTCCACACGTCCATTGTACCCCAGTCAGGTCAATGGCCTCGGGTCAAAACCAGGTGCCATCAGCCTAAACAGAGGGCAATGATCCAGAAAACATTATTCTACAAATATATCAGCACGATTTCAAAACAATTTCTCCCCCCACCCCTTCCCATTCTAGAGGCAGAATATAAGATATCTCCCCCTTGCCTTCCCATTCTAGAGGTAGAATACAAGAGATCTCCCCCCTCCCAATCTAGAGGTTGAATTTAAGAGATCTCCCCCCTCCCAATCTAGAGGTTGAATATAAGAGATCTCCCCCTCCCATTCTAGAGGTAAAATACAGAGATCTCCCCCTCCCATTCTAGAGGTAGAATATAAGATATCTCCCCCCTCCCAATCTAGAGGTAGAATATAAGAGATCTCCCCTCTCCCAATCTAGAGGTAGACTATAAGAGATCTCCCCCTCCCATTCTAGAGGTAGAATTTAAGAGATCTTTCCCCTCCCAATCTAGAGGTAGAATATAAGAGATCTCCCCTCTCCCAATCTAGAGGTAGACTATAAGAGATCTCCCCCTCCCATTCTAGAGGTAGAATTTAAGAGATCTTCCCCCTCCCAATCTAGAGGTAGAATATAAGAGATCTCCCCTCTCCCAATCTAGAGGTAGACTATAAGAGATCTCCCCCTCCCATTCTAGAGGTAGAATTTAAGAGATCTTCCCCCTCCCAATCTAGAGGTAGAATACAAGAGATCTCCCAAACGGTAGTTCCCAACCTAAGCATATATAGAGGAACGAACCAGCTGCACTAATTGAACGATAATGCGATGTGAAAAGGATACAGTATATACCGTAATGAAACCAAACAGTCTGTTTGTATGGAGAACTTTATTGATCAGACACAGACAGAGACGGGGTGGATGTGACCATATAAATTCTGCATCCCAAATGTCAGCCTATTCCCACAAGGGGCCCTGGTCAAAGGTAGTGCACTCTAGGTAATTCGGTTTCATTTGGGACGCAACCCCATGTCACTAATTCAGGTAATACGGTTCCGTTTGGGACTCAGCCCCATGTCACTAATTCAGGTAATACGGTTCCGTTTGGGACTCAGCCCCATGTCTCTAATTCAGGTCATACGGTTCCGTTTGGGACTCAGCCCCATGTCTCTAATTCAGGTCATACGGTTCCGTTTGGGACTCAGCCCCATGTCTCTAATTCAGGTCATACGGTTCCGTTTGGGACTCAGCCCCATGTCTCTAATTCAGGTCATACGGTTCCGTTTGGGACTCAGCCCCATGTCTCTAATTCAGGTCATACGGTTCCGTTTGGGACTCAGCCCCATGTCTCTAATTCAGGTCATACGGTTCCGTTTGGGACTCAGCCCCATGTCTCTAATTCAGTGTTATCCACACTAAAACCACGTCTGAAAAGAGATGCCAACCAGGAGGAAAATGTAACTACAGATGTGTTATTTTTTAATTCCACATTCCAATAGTTTTCTGGTATTTTCTCTCCTGATGTCTTTTACAACACAAAAGAACAACCTCAACCAGGTGTATAAACCTACAAGCCTGTCAACAGTCATTCACTGTTTCATTACAAAAGAACAACCTCAACCAGGTGTAAAAACCTACAAGCCTGTCAACAGTCATTCACTGTTTCATTACAAAAGAACAACACAAGGAATAATTACATGATTGAGTTCAGGAAAGAGTAAAACAGCACATGTTATTCATGTATTGGATGATAATCTAATATAATGTTAAAGGTAATCTGATGTATTGGGTGATAATCTAATCTAATGATAAATTAATCTGATTCAGTCGATGTGGACACAGACGGAGGGGAACATGACGAGACAGTATTGCTGAAATTCGAGATTTCATTTTGATAGGAACACACGTAGCGCTGTTCCCTATATAGTGCACTACTTTATACCAGGGCCCCCTATATAGTGCACTACTTCAAACCAGGGCCCCCTATATAGTACACTACTTCAGACCAGGGCCTCCTATATAGTTCACTACTTTAGACCAGGGCCTCCTATATAGTACACTACTTTAGACCAGGGCCCCCTATATAGTACACTACTTTAGACCAGGGCCTCCTATATAGTGCACTACTTTAGACCAGGGCCCCCTATATAGTGCACTACTTCAGAGAAGGGCCCCCTATATAGTACACTACTTTAGACCAGGGCCTCCTATGTAGTATACTACTTCAGACCAGGGACCATAGGGCTCCCTATATAGTACACTACTTTAGACCAGGGCCTCCTATATAGTACACTACTTTAGACCAGGGCCTCCTATATAGTACACTACTTTAGATCAGGGCCCCCTATATAGTACACTACTTTAGACCAGAGCCTCCTATATAGTACACTACTTTAGACCAGGGCCCCCTATATAGTGCACTACTTCAGAGAAGGGCCCCCTATATAGTACACTACTTTAGACCAGAGCCTCCTATATAGTACACTACTTCAGACCAGGGCCTCCTATATAGTACACTACTTTAGACCAGAGCCTCCTATATAGTACACTACTTCAGACCAGGGCCCCCTATATAGTGCACTACTTTAGACCAGGGACCATAGGGCCCCCTATATAGTACACTACTTTAGACCAGGGACCATAGGGCTCCCTATATAGTACACTACTTCAGACCAGGGACCATAGGGCCCCCTATATAGTACACTACTTTAGACCAGGGACCATAGGGCTCCCTATATAGTACACTACTTCAGACCAGGGACCATAGGGCCCCCTATATAGTACACTACTTTAGACCAGGGCCTCCTATATAGTACACTACTTCAGACCAGGGCCCCCTATATAGTGCACTACTTCAGACCAGGGCCTCCTATGTAGTATACTACTTTAGACCAGGGACCATAGGGCTCCCTATATAGTACACTACTTTAGACCAGGGACCATAGGGCTCCCTATATAGTACACTAATTCAGACCAGGGACCATAGGGCTCCCTATATAGTACACTACTTTAGACCAGGGCCCATAGGGCTCCCTATATAGTACACTACTTCAGACCAGGGACCATAGGGCTCCCTATATAGTACACTACTTTAGACCAGGGCCCATAGGGCTCCCTATATAGTACACTTCTTCAGTCAATTACTATGGAACCACATCCTGTCAGTCAGTGAGTTACTGTGGAACCACATCCTGTCTGTCAGTGAGTTACTGTGGAACCACATCCTGTCTGTCAGTGAGTTACTGTGGAACCACATCCTGTCAGTTACTGTGGAACCACATCCAGTCTGTCAGTGAGTTACTGTGGAACCACATCCTGTCAGTTACTGTGGAACCACATCCTGTCAGTCAGTGAGTTACTGTGGAACCACATCCTGTCAGTCAGTGAGTTACTGTGGAACCACATCCTGTCTGTCAGTGAGTTACTGTGGAACCACATCCTGTCAGTTACTGTGGAACCACATCCAGTCAGTTACTGTGGAACCACATCCTGTCAGTCAGTGAGTTACTGTGGAACCACATCCTGTGAGTTACTGTGAAACCACATCCTGTCAGTTACCGTGGAGCCACATCCTGTCAGTTACTGTGGAACCACATCCTGTCAGTCAGTGAGTTACTGTGCTAACACCAATCCAATGCTAACACCGATCCAATGCTAACACTAATCCAATGCTAACACGAATCCAATGCTAACACCAATCCAATGCTAACACCAATTCAATGCTAACACCAATCCAATGCTAACACCGATCCAATGCTAACACCAATCCAATGCTAACACCAATCCAATGCTAACACCGATCCAATGCTAACACCAATTCAATGCTGATGCCAATCCAATGCTAACGCCAATCCAATGCTAACACCAATCCAATGCTAACACCGATCCAATGCTAACACCAATCCAATGCTAACACCGATCCAATGCTAACACGAATCCAATGCTAACACCGATCCAATGCTAACACCAATCCAATGCTAACACCGATCCAATGCTAACACGAATCCAATGCTAACACTAATCCAATGCTAACACTAATCCAATGCTAACACCAATCCAATGCTAACGCCAATCCAATGCTAACACCAATCCAATGCTAACACCAATTCAATGCTGATGCCAATCCAATGCTAACGCCAATCCAATGCTAACACCAATCCAATGCTAACACCGATCCAATGCTAACACCAATCCAATGCTAACACCGATCCAATGCTAACACCAATCCAATGCTAACACCGATCCAATGCTAACACCGATCCAATGCTAACACGAATCCAATGCTAACACTAATCCAATGCTAACACTAATCCAATGCTAACACTAATCCAATGCTAACACTAATCCAATGCTAACACCAATCCAATGCTAACGCCAATCCAATGCTAACACCAATCCAATGCTAACACCAATCCAATGCTAACACCGATCCAATGCTAACACGAATCCAATGCTAACACTAATCCAATGCTAACACCAATCCAATGCTAACGCCAATCCAATGCTAACACCAATCCAATGCTAACACCGATCCAATGCTAACACGAATCCAATGCTAACACTAATCCAATGCTAACACCAATCCAATGCTGATGCCAATCCAATGCTAACACCAATTTAATGCTTACACCAATCCAATGCTAACACCAATCCAATGCTAACACCAATTTAATGCTAACACCAATCCAATGCTAACACCAATCCAATGCTAACACCAATCCAATGCTGATGCCAATCCAATGCTAACACCAATCCAATGCTAACACCAATTTAATGCTAACACCAATCCAATGCTAACACCAATCCAATGCTGACGCCAATCCAATGCTAACGCCAATCCAATGCTAACACCAATCCAATGCTAACACCAATCCAATGCTAACACTAATCCAATGCTAACACCAATCCAATGCTAACACTAATCCAATGCTAACACAAATCCAATGCTAACCCCAATCCAATGCTTATACCAATGACAGGGGGTGTAAGTGCAGTCTTTGGTAGAAGTATTGCAACCTTAACACACTGACACCTTGTTAAACACACAATGACACGGTCACCATGCTTAAGACACAACATAGCCCTGATGTTATGACAATAGCATCACAGAACCATGGTTAGCCCTGACATTATGACTATAGCATCACAGAACCATGGTTAGCCCTGATATTATGACAATAGCATCACAGGACCATGGTTAGCCCTGATGTTATGACTATAGCATCACAGAACCATGGTTAGCCCTGATGTTATGACTATAGCATCACAGAACCATGGTTAGCCCTGATTAACATGTTATGACTATAGCATCACAGGACCATGGTTAGCCCTGATTAACATGTTATGACTATAGCTGTCACAGGACCATGGTTAGCCCTGATGTTATGACTATAGCATCACAGGACCATGGTTAGCCCTGATTAACATGTTATGACTATAGCATCACAGGACCATGGTTAGCCCTGATTAACATGTTATGACTATAGCATCACAGGACCGTGGTTAGCCCTGATTAACATGTTATGACTATAGCTGTCACAGGACCATGGTTAGCCCTGATGTTAACTATAGCTGTCACAGGACCATGGTTAGCACTGATGTTATGACTATAGCATCACAGGACCATGGTTAGCACTGATGTTATGACTATAGCATCACAGGACCATGGTTAGCCCTGATGTTATGACTATAGCATCACAGGACCATGGTTAGCCCTGATGTTATGACTATAGCATCACAGGACCATGGTTAGCCCTGATTAACATGTTATGACTATAGGCATCACAGGACCAAGGTTAGCCCTGGTGTTATGACTATAGCATCACAGGACCGTGGTTAGCCCTGATGTTATGACTATATATTATTATTATTATTATATTATTATATTATATTATGTTATGACTATAGCATCACAGGACCATGGTTAGCCCTGATTAACATGTTATGACTATAGGCATCACAGGACCATGGTTAGCCCTGATTAACATGTTATGACTATAGCATCACAGGACCAAGGTTAGCCCTGATATTATGACTATAGCATCACAGGACCATGGTTAGCCCTGATGTTATGACTATAGCTGACACAGGACCATGGTTAGCCCTGATATTATGACAATAGGCATCACAGGACCATGGTTAGCCCTGATGTTATGACTATAGCATCACAGGACCATGGTTAGCACTGATTAACACGTTATGACTATAGCATCACAGGACCGTGGTTAGCACTGATTAAGAAGTAAGTAATCACTTTTTAGCTTTGAGACTGTCCCACTGGATGTCATAGTGATTGAGGATAAGGAAATGACTTAAATGTAATGTTAAATGTAAAGAGGTCAGGTGACAGGGAAGCTATTGTAAGGGTGAGAGGGAGGCAGTGCTTCTAGAAACAAAGATACATCGAACGGGTGGAGAGAGAGATACGAGATATGGAGAGGGTAAGGACTGGGAGGTTGTACAGAGACAGAGAGGATGAAATAAGTGAGGAGAGGTTAAGGTCTGGGAAGTTGTACAGAGACAGAGAGGATGAAATAAGTGAGGAGAGGTTAAGGTCTGAGAAGTTGTACAGAGACAGAGAGGATATAATAAGTGAGGAGAGGGTAAGGACTGAGAAGTTGTACAGAGACAGAGAGGATATAATAAGTGAGGAGAGGAAGTTGTACAGAGACAGAGAGGATATAATAAGTGAGGAGAGGGTAAGGACTGAGAAGTTGTACAGAGACAGAGAGGATATAATAAGTGAGGAGAGGAAGTTGTACAGAGACAGAGAGGATATAATAAGTGAGGAGAGGGTAAGGACTGAGAAGTTGTACAGAGACAGAGAGGATATAATAAGTGAGGAGAGGAAGTTGTACAGAGACAGAGAGGATATAATAAGTGAGGAGAGGAAGTTGTACAGAGACAGAGAGGATATAATAAGTGAGGAGAGGTTTTAAGGTCTGGGAAGTTGTACACAGACAGAGAGGATGTAATAAGTAATGTGGAAGAACCACCAGAGGGCAGGCTGCCTCCACGGACATTAGCCCAGACCGGCATGTGAGTCAAGGTGATCAGAGGCAGTTAAGCACAGCTGGCTGTACTAATGAGCTATTGTCTTTCCCCTTCAAGAGAGAGGACGGAGCCGGCAGAGAGGGGAGACAGAAAGGAGTATTTGAGAAGAAAGAATTAGCGCCAATAGAGAATTTAGTTCCATATAAGAAAACCTGCTCCTGACTCGTTTATCCACCTTTCCACTTCAGAGCAACCTTGGCCCACACACAGTAAGGAGATGTTAAGGTCTGGGAGGTTGTGTACCAACCTTGGTCCACTCACAGTAAGGAGATGTTAAGGTCTGGGAGTTTGTACAGAGACAGAGAGGATGTAATACGTGAAGAGAGGTTTTAAGGTCTGGGAAGTTGTACAGAGACAGAGAGGATATAATAAGTGAGGAGAGGTTTTAAGGTCTGGGAGGTTGTACAGAGACAGAGAGGATGTAATACGTGAAGAGAGGTTTTAAGGTCTGGGAAGTTGTACAGAGACAGAGAGGATATAATAAGTGAGGAGAGGTTTTAAGGTCTGGGAGGTTGTGTACCAACCTTGGTCAGTGTTTCAGAAGACACCTCATCAGGAACCCACAGCTTGGTGATCTTCTTACCTGGGATCTACACAAGAAACCACGTCATATCTCATCCCATTAGAAACGGTCTAGAAACTGACAATTAAACATTATACAAAGGAGAAAAGAACTTCCTAATGTTGAGTTACACCCCTTTTGACCTCACAACAGCCTCAATTCGTCAGGTCACGGACTACAAGGTGTCGAAAGCGTTCCACAGGGATACTGGTCAGTGTTGACTCCAACGCTTCCCACAGTTGTGTCAAGTTGGCTGGATGTCCTTTGGGTGGTGGACCATTCTTGATACACACGAGAAACTGTTGAGAGTGAAAAACCCAGCAGCGTTGCAGTTCTTGACACAAACCGGAGCGCCTGGTACCTACTACCATACCCTGTTCAAAGGCACTTCAATTTTTTGTCTTGTCCATTCACCCTCTGAATGACACACATACACAATCCATGTCTCAATTGTCTCAATTCTTAAAGGTCCTTCTTTCACCTGTCTCCTCCTCTTCATCTTTCACCCGTCTCCTCCTCTTCATCTTTCACCTGTCTCCTCCCCTTCTTCTTTCACCTGTCTCCTCCCCTTCATCTACACTGATTGAAGTGGATTTAACAGGTGACCTTAATAAGGGATCATATATTTCACCTGGATTCACCTGGTCAGTCTATATCATGGAAAGAGTTGGTTTGTATACTCAGTGTATAAGCACATCCTTCTTTGCCTGCCTGCCTGCCTGGCTGGCTGCCTGGCTGCCTGCCTGCCTGGCTGCCTGCCTGGCTGGCTGCCTGGCTGGCTGCCTGCCTGGCTGCCTGCCTGCCTGTCTGCCTGGCTGCCTGGCTGCTTAATTACTGGTTTATACATATGATGAGTCATCTAGCTTAAGTTGATGAATTTACACAGGACAGTTTTAAATCAATCACTGCTGGACATGGAAATATCCACATGGGCATGTCAATAGTTAAGTTAGTGAGGTGCACAGGACATACAGTAGAGACATACAGTAGAGACATACAGTAGGGACATACAGTAGTGAGACATACAGTAGGGACATACAGTAGAGACATACAGTAAAGACATACAGTAGAGAGACATACAGTAGAGAGACATACAGTAGAGACATACAGTAGAGAGACATACAGTAGAGAGACATACAGTAGAGAGACATACAGTAGAGACATACAGTAGAGAGACATACAGTAGAGAGACATACAGTATAGAGACATACAGTAGAGAGACATACAGTAGAGACATACAGTAGAGAGACATACAGTAGAGACATGCAGTAGAGAGACAAACAGTAGAGACATACAGTAGAGAGACATACAGTAGAGAGACATACAGTAGAGAGACACACAGCAGAGAGACATACAGTAGAGAGACAAACAGTAGAGAGACCTTCACATTGTATTCAAACGTATCATCTCTATAAAATATAATTGTTAATAATGGTTTTATTGTTATAATGGTTAATTGGTTTGACTTGATCATGTACACTTGGAGCTATGTATACTAACTGAATGATCAGATAGAAATATATATTATTGTGTAGATCCAATATGACTGTCAGATGGATTGGAATAGTGTCGGAGATTGTGTATCCTCTATTCATTGTATTTCTACCTTCAACATGCAGTACCAGATTACAGCCCTGACGTTATTTGAAGGCAGCCAATCCAATAGTTTCTTAGATCTGTATTCAAATTAGTTTAGAAAAAGTTGTACTTTTTTTCAGCGGGGGGGGGGGGGACCTGCATTCAATTCGTTTTTAGTCAACTTTAAAGTAACTATTTGTTGTGCCGGAAAAAAACAACAAGTTGATTTTCCACATATTTAAAAGAATCGGTCTCCCAGTGTTGGACCCTGTGTTTTACCTTATAGCCCATTACCATATATATGATTGAATATTATCTGCTGTTTGCTTGTGTATGATGTATGTATGTGTCATGCAACATAGCTGATTTGAAACATTGTTAAAAGTATCAGGGCCATGGGCCTTTCTCATGATGGAAAAAATACAGAGTAGCATGAAGACAGGAACTGTTCAATGAGTTGGGAGGGGGGCACATTCAGAACGGGGTGTTGCGAGAACAAGCGGTCTTTTTGTTAGATAACAGGAGCCAGGTGCGAGATGAGTATGAGAGCCTGAGAGCCAAGAGGCGGGGACCCGCCTGAGCGCCTGCAATAGGCTGAGCAAGTTTAAACCACGTCCAGCCTCTACTGTGATAGGCCAACAGACGGGTTGGAACTGTCTATCACAGTATAAAGAATACTGTTTACATACATCCTGTCAGTTCTCTGTTCTGCCCTGCGTGGTATCACAGTGAGCCCGTATATACGAAAGTCGCATTTGCCATTTTATTAGTTAGCTAATAAAAAAAATACATAGTATAAAATCGGTGACTCATTGTTATATTTATCCTGATACCAGATTTGAATTTACGCAACTCTAACAAGTGTCTATGTATAATAGTAAGTGTCTATGTTAGGGCGCGTTCTCTGAACCACAGGGGACATCTGGTGCTGTTGGTAAGGAGGTGTAAAAGACAAAATGACGAATGGAAGAGGACGAAAACGAAGCAAAAAGAATCTCATCATTATCAGAGGTTTGCCCGGAGTTGGAAAGGAACCCTATGCAAGGTAGGCTACTCCATCCTTTCACCCCCCCCCCCCCCCCAAATAAATACTTCAGGGAAACGTTTTACGTGACCCCCAACCGATTGTGTGGAGGGTTTTTTTTTCTTCGTTTATTTGCGTTGTTTGTAACTTATTTTGTACATAATGTTGACGCTTCCGTCTCTTTATGACCGAAAATAACGTCTAGACATCAGAGACCGGATTCACAAAACATTAACTTACGAAAAAGCGTAAGAAGTTTCTTAAGGGGGAGGAAAACAAATAGGACGTTTATAAGAGTTGGTAAATGCAATTCCTCAAAATGTTCTTAGGAATTCGTAGTTATGTGTGGAACTTCGTAAATATATTATGTGGCATTGACATTAGTGACCAATAAATACGCCTGTGTGACAGGGACGATTGGATTTGGTTATTTCTCACACTTTATAGCCTCATACTACCTATATCATAATCAGAAATGGATAACCAAGAAAGGAGATTGAAGTGAGGGTATTGGAAATAGCAGCCAGGAAAAGATTGCTGTTTGGGGAGACTTGCTAACCAGTGATGCCAATTTAGAAATTTTGTTGCTAGATTTAGCAACTTTTCAGACTACCCTTGCTAACAGCACCTAGCAACAAATTTAGCTACTTTTAAAAATGTATTTGTAATTTTTTTAGCAACTTTTGAAAAGTGACTCGAATACTAAAATGCCGTGTGAGTGACGTCAGCAGTAGTTCTGGTTCGACGAGACAAACCCAATGAATATAGTAGTTGGTCACGAATGGTTTGATCTTGAACAGAACTTACAACATCAATCAACACGTCCCAATCAAAATTGTACAGAAAAGAGTGGGAGTCTGTACCTGAACAAATGTCAAATCATATATATTTTTTTCCCCCGGAGATGGCCAGTTCAATTTGAGTAACGTTATTGTGTATTCTACGTAATGACGCAGCTTTACGTTATCACGCAGCTTTACGTTATCACGCAATGACATCACAACGTCATTTAGCAACAAATCAAGCTGCCTCTAGCAATTTACCCTGAAAATTAGTTGGCAACACTGTTGCTTACTGCGGTGTCACGACAGAGACCAAAAAGAAAGGATGGGCTGGAGTGGCCGAGTCTGTCTCTGTCGTCAGGAGGCTATGGCAAGGGACAATGACGCCGTAAAAATGAAGTGGTCCAAGTTCTTTATATTTATTTTATTTATCTGTTATCTTACCAGGTAAGTTGACTGAGAACACGTTCTCATTTACAGCAACGACCTGGGGAATAGTTACAGGGGAGAGGTGGGGGGATGAATGAGCCAATTGTAAACTGGGGATTATTAGGTGACTGTGATGGTTTGAGGGCCAGGTTGGGAATTTAGCCAGGACACCGAGGTTAACACCCCTACTCTTACGATAAGTGCCATGGGATCTTTAATGACCTCAGAGAGTCAGGACACCCGTTTAACGTCCCATCCGAAAGACAGCACCCTACCCAGGGCAGTGTCCCCAATCACTGCCCTGGGGCATTGGGATATTTTTTTTAGACCAGAGGAAAGAGTGCCTCCTACTGGCCTGCTTAGCTTCAGAAGCAAGCCAGCAGTGGTATGCAGGGTGGTATGCTGCTGGCTATATATTGTAATATATAGTTAATTACAAGCTAGCTAGTGTAACCAATATGCAACAGCTAGCTAGTTAGCGGTGGTGCGCGCTAATAGCATTTCAATCGGTGACGTCACTCGCTCTGAGACCTTGAAGTAGTGGTTCCCCTTGCTCTGCAAGGGCCGCGGCTTTTGTGGAGCGATGCTTCGAGGGTGTCAGTTGTCGATGTGTGCAGAGGGTCCCTGGTTCGAGGCGAGGAGAGGGGCGGAAGCTATACTGTTACACTAGATAATGCGTGTTTCTTCTTAATTGTTTTCTTAGAAAGAAACTGAGGAAAAACCTAAAGAAAATTACCAATAACTGTATTGAGGAATAGCAACTTTGCTTAACTTTCTTCATAAGTCTAGTTAAGGAGAGAAATGGCAGTGAAAAAAGCAATGGATTACAGGCAGCATCCGCATCGAGCTAAAGGCTAGAGCTGCCACTTTCAAGGTGCGGGAGTCTAACCCGGAAGCTTATTAGAAATCCTGCTAAGCCCTGCGACGAACCATCAAACAGGCAACGTGTCAATACAGGACTAAGATTGAATCGTACTACACCGGCTCCGATGCTCATCGGATGTGGCAGGACTTGCAAAGTATTACAGACTACAGAGGGAAGCACAGCCTGAGAGCTGCCCAGTGACACGAGCCTACCAGACGAGCTAAATCACTTCTATGCTCGCTTCGAGTCCAATAACACTGAAACATGCATGAGAGCACCAGCTGTTCCAGACGACTGTGTGATCACGCTCTCCGCAGCCGATGTGAATAATACCTTTAGACAGGCCGCAGGGCCAGATGGATTACCAGGACGTGTACTACGAGCATGCGCTGACCAACTGGCAAGTGTCTTCACTGACATTTTCGACCTCTCCCTGTCTGAGGAGATTCATCTGCATGTGGGATGGACTCATATGTGTATAGATCAAAGCCAGGGAACCAACTTTGTATTAAAAGCATTTATTGAATTCACAAGTTCTTGTAAGTGTTATATTGGTAAGACGACCCCCCCCCCACACGACCCCCCCATACTGTGAGGTCTACTACACCTGTTGTATTCAGCATTTCACTGTGAGGTCTACTACATCTGTTGTATTCAGTATTTCACTGTGAGGTCTACTACACCTGTTGTATTCAGCATTTCACTGTGAGGTCTACTACACCTGTTGTATTCAGCATTTCACTGTAAGGTCTACTACATCTGTTGTATTCAGTATTTCACTGTGAGGTCTACTACACCTGTTGTATTCAGCATTTCACTGTAAGGTCTACTACACCTGTTGTATTCAGCATTTCACTGTAAGGTCTACTACACCTGTTGTATTCATAATTTCACTGTGAGGTCTACTACACCTGTTGCATTCATAATTTCACTGTGAGGTCTACTACACCTGTTGTATTCAGCATTTCACTGTGAGGTCTACTACACCTGTTGTATTCAGCATTTCACTGTGAGGTCTACTACACCTGTTGTATTCAGCATTTCACTGTAAGGTCTACTACATCTGTTGTATTCAGTATTTCACTGTGAGGTCTACTACACCTGTTGCATTCATAATTTCACTGTGAGGTCTACTACACCTGTTGTATTCAGCATTTCACTGTGAGGTCTACTACACCTGTTGTATTCAGCATTTCACTGTGAGGTCTACTACACCTGTTGTATTCAGCATTTCACTGTAAGGTCTACTACATCTGTTGTATTCAGTATTTCACTGTGAGGTCTACTACACCTGTTGTATTCATAATTTAAGGGTACCTGTACAGAGTCAATGTGGAGGCTATATACAGGGGGTACCAGTACAGAGTCAATGTGGAGGCTATATACAGGGGGTACCAGTACAGAGTCAATGTGGAGGCTATATACAGGGGGTACCGGTACAGAGTCAATGTGGGGGGGGTAGTGCCGGTACAGAGTCAATGTGGGGGGGTGCCGGGACAGAGTCAATGTGGAGGCTATATACAGGGGGTGTCGGTACAGAGTCAATGTGGGGGGGGGGGGGGTGCCGGTACAGAGTCAATGTGGGGGGGGGGGGTCTGTAGTGACGGCCCCCAGGGTCTAGTGACGGCCCCCCAGGGTCTGTAGTGACGGCCCCCAGGGTCTGTAGTGACGGCCCCCACAGGGTCTAGTGACGGCCCCCCAGGGTCTGTAGTGACGGTCCCCCAGGGTCTGTAGTGACGGCCCCCCAGGGTCTGTAGTGACGGTCCCCCCCCAGGGTCTGTAGTGACGGCCCCCAGGGTCTGTAGTGACGGCCCCCAGGGTCTGTAGTGACGGCCCCCAGGGTCTGTAGTGACGGCCCCCAGGGTCTGTAGTGACGGCCCCCAGGGTCTGTAGTGACGGCCCCCAGGGTCTAGTGACGGCCCCCAGGGTCTGTAGTGACGGTCCCCCAGGGTCTGTAGTGACGGCCCCCAGGGTCTGTAGTGACGGCCCCCAGGGTCTAGTGACGGCCCCCAGGGTCTGTAGTGACGGCCCCCAGGGTCTGTAGTGACGGCCCCCAGGGTCTAGTGACGGCCCCCAGGGTCTAGTGACGGCCCCCCAGGGTCTGTAGTGACGGTCCCCCAGGGTCTGTAGTGACGGCCCCCAGGGTCTGTAGTGACGGCCCCCAGGGTCTGTAGTGACGGTCCCCCAGGGTCTGTAGTGACGGCCCCCAGGGTCTAGTGACGGCCCCCCAGGGTCTAGTGACGGCCCCCAGGGTCTGTAGTGACGGCCCCCCAGGGTCTGTAGTGACGGCCCCCACAGGGTCTAGTGACGGCCCCCAGGGTCTGTAGTGACGGTCCCCCAGGGTCTGTAGTGACGGCCCCCAGGGTCTGTAGTGACGGCCCCCAGGGTCTGTAGTGACGGCCCCCAGGGTCTGTAGTGACGGCCCCCCCAGGGTCTGTAGTGACGCCTGAGATGCCTTTAGACTGCTGCGCCGCTCGGGAGGATTGATAATGAGAGGAGAAAGATCTTCTTCTTCTTCTTTATGACCCGTTTGCACACTGTCTTCAACAAACCCAATCAGTCGTGTTTCACCTTATCCTTTGACTTACATTTCCACAAATTAACAACCTATACTCCCAAATAGTATATATTTACATATATATTTAGTCTACACAAACATTCAGACATGTTTTTGTTTTATTCGTGGTTGTGTAACAGATCCCTCTTCTCGTACCCTCCATATGATTTGCAGATAGACATTAACACACAGTCTCGTGGACTGTAGAATACACACTGACAGACAGACATGTTAGATTAAGAGTTGGAAGACTTGTTAACGAGTGTCTGAGGAGTGATTTGTTTATTTTATTTTTTACATCAGAAGTTAAATGGTTTTCTGTAGGAGACACACGGTGGTGGAATGTGATTGGGTGGACGGGAGGAAGTCACGGGATTGCTAGAGGGGATACGGGTGGAGGTCTTTGGATTGGGCATCCATGAGGTTGAGGTTAGAACAGATCCCCTTGATGGAGAAACAATGGTTCATTACCCCATCACTTCCTCTTCCTGTCTAACCATAAAAGATGTAAGGGTTGGAGAGAAGGAGGAGGGCCTAAATTGGAGAATACTGTTGAAGTTGGAAGTTGACATACACTTTAGCCAAATAACATTTAAACTCAGTTTTTCACAATTCCTGACATTTAATCCTCATAAAAATTCCCTGTCTTTTAGGTTAGTTCGGATCTCCACTTTATTTTAAGAATGTGAAATGTTAGAATAATAGTAGAGAGAATGATTTATTTCAGCTTTTATTTATTTCATCAAACTCCCAGTGTGTCAGAAGTTTACATACAGTCAATTAGTATTTACTTTAAATGGTTTAACTTTGGTCAAACGTTTCGGCTAGCCTTCCACAACCTTCCCACAATAAGTTGGGTGAATTTTGGCCCATTCCTCCTGACAGAGCTGGTGTAACTGAGTCAGGTTTGTAGGCCTCCTTGCTCCCACACGCTTTCTCATTTCTGCCCACAAATGTTCTATAGGATTGAGGTCAGGGCTTTGTGATGGCCACTCCAATACCTTGACTTTGTTGTCCTTAAGCCATTTTGCATCAACTTTGGAAGTATGCTTGGGGTCATCGTCCATTTGGAAGACCCATTTGCGACCAAGCTTAAACTTCCTGACTGGTGTCTTGAGATGTTGCTTCAATATATCCACATCATTTTCCTCCTTCATGATGCCATCTATTTTGTTAAGTGCACCAGTCCCTCCTGCAGTAAAGCACCTCCACAACATGATGCTGCCACCCCCGTGCTTCACGATTAGGATGGTGTTCTTCGGCTTGCAAACCTTCCCCTTTTTCCTCCAAACATAACGATGGTCATTATGGCCGAACAGTTCTATTTTTGTTTTCCATCAGACCAGAGGACATTTCTCCAAAAAGTCCGATCTTTGCCCCCATGTGCAGTTGCAAACCGTAGTCTGGCTTTTTTATGGTGGTTTTTGAGCAGTGGCTTCTTCCTTGCTGAGCGGCCTTTCAAGTTATGTCGATATAGGATTCGTTTTACTGTGGATATAGATGATTTTGTACCTGTTTCCTCAGCATCTTCACAAGTTATGTCATGGCGTTGGCCTCTGAGTATAGCAACCCCACCCCCCTCTGATTGGCCTTGTCCAGGGGTATAGTCGGACTGGGCAACAGTGTCTCCCGACCCCTCCTGTCTCAGCCTCCATTATTTATGCTGCAGTAGTTTATGTGTCGGGGGCTAAGGTCAGTCTGTTATATCTGGAGTACTTCTCCTGTCTTATCCGGTGTCCTGTGTGAATTTAAGTATGCCCTCTCTAATTCTCTCTTTCTCTCTTTCTTTCTCTCTCTCAGAGGACCTGAGCCCCAGGACCATACCTCAGGACTACCTGGCCTGATGACTCCTTGCTGTCCCTAGTGTCGTGATGTTGGCCTCTTTGGGTATAGCAACCCCATCCCCCACTCCCTGCCTCCACCTTGCCTCCTTCAACTAGGCTGCTGTGGTCAGAGGTCGTAAATTCCTGAGAAGACCCTGCCACATGGCCACATAGTATAAGAGGCAGAGTACATTTTCATAGAGAACAAAGCAATTCCTTCCACCTCACAGAACTCGAGCTCCGAACAAATTTCATGTTCCGGAGAAAGTATAAAGATCGGTGAAGAATCCAGCTACGAACTGGTCCGTTTGTCACAACTTGGGGAAGCTCATGGGAGACGGTGTGGCCACATTACCATAACGCTGTTTATATAATAGCCTCAGATATGAGGTTTACATCTAATTGTTGTATAAGATGAATGAGCGAGTATGATACTGTTTGTAAAATTGTGTAATATAATTTTGGACTGTTTAATGAAAGAAAACTCCAATCCCCTTTTTGAGTTAACTAAATCAGAGGACCGCCTCTGTGCGCAGTTATGATCAGGCGTCCTGGGACAGCCATTTTCTGCCATTCCGAATAAAACCCAATTTTGAGAAATTATCACAATGCTTTTCTCCATTAGGAGACAAAGGTTGTCGACCATGTTTTTCTCCTTTAGGAGGAGACAAAGGTTGTCGACCATGTTTTTCTCCATTAGGAGGAGACAAAGGTTGTCGACCATGTTTTTCTCCATTAGGAGGAGACAAAGGTTGTCGACCATGTTTTCTCCATTAGGAGGAGACAAAGGTTGTTGACCATGTTTTTCTCCATTAGGAGGAGACAAAGGTTGTCGACCATGTTTTTCTCCATTAGGAGGAGACAAAGGTTGTCGACCATGTTTTTCTCCATTAGGAGGAGACAAAGGTTGTCGACCATGTTTTCTCCATTAGGAGGAGACAAAGGTTGTCGACCATGTTTTCTCCATTAGGAGGAGACAAAGGTTGTAGACCATGTTTTCTCCATTAGGAGGAGACAAAGGTTGTCGACCATGTTTTTCTCCATTAGGAGGAGACAAAGGTTGTCGACCATGTTTTTCTCCATTAGGAGGAGACAAAGGTTGTCGACCGTGTTTTTCTCCATTAGGAGGGGGACAAGACCATTGCTGAATCTTTTAACCATTCCACGTGGTTAAAGTCTTAGACTATCGATACCGACAGAATAAGTCTTTGATATGAATTACTAGTCTGCAGCTAGGAATTCGGTATATAATAATAAATAATATATGCCATTTAGCAGACGCTTTTATCCAAAGCGACTTACAGTCATGTGTGCATACATTCTACGTATGGGTGGTCCCGGGGATCGAACCCACTACCCTGGCGTTACAAGCGCCATGCTCTACCAACTGAGCTACAGAAGGACCAGGTATCATTGAACGCGAAGAACGACAACCGCCGAAACATTCATTCTATAACGAAACAAATGAATGTCACTCTGAACTCTCCACTATAACCACGACAGAGAGAGAGAGAGAGACGGACAATTCTACAAAAGAAATTAACTTTTCACCAGCGATCAAGACGACACACTGAGCGTAAATATATATATTAATTGCAATTGTTCCCGAATGAGTGAGCAAAGGATTAGCATTTCAATTGATATAATTATTAACTCTGTAGTGACTTCTCATCTGACCCCCACTCCTCTTGTGTCTAACAAGCTGCCATGCCTGTTTAGCCCACTAGGGGGCACATTCTCCTATCATTTCATGTAACCACATTTACCTTGTTTGTTTGTTTTGTTTATGCATCTCTGTGAATTACTTAGTTAGTAATAAATAAATGATTCAAGACAATTGATGTCTGGATGACTCATAGTGAAGACTGGGTTCGTGCAGATAACCAACAATTTTCGACGTTTGGAATGAGACTAACGTGAGGTAAAGTAAATAATTAATTAATTAGAAGACTAATTGATCAGATAAAATATCTGAAAAGTTATTTTAGGAAATGATGACTTTGTAATCTGAATATTTTTCCTTGGTGCCCCGACTTCCTAGTAATTATGGTTACATGATCAGTCAGTCTAATCTCGTAATAACTAATTACAGATAATCTTTGATAAAAACATTTGCTGTTCTACATTTACATTTACATTTAAGTCATTTAGCAGACGCTCTTATCCAGAGCGACTTACAAATTGGTGCATTCACCTTATGACATCCAGTGGAACAGTCACTTTACAATAGTGCAACTAAATCTTAAAGGGGGGGGGGGGGGTGAGAGGGATTGCTTATCCTATCCTAGGTATTCCTTAAAGAGGTGGGGTTTCAGGTGTCTCCGGAAGGTGGTGATTGACTCCGCTGTCCTGGCGTCGTGAGGGAGTTTGTTCCAACTTCTCACCAAAGTACGTTCATCTCTAGGAGTCAGAACGCGTCTCCTTCCTGAGCGGTATGACGGCTGCGTGGTCCCACGGTGTTTATACTTGCATACTATTGTTTGTACAGATGAACGTGGTACCTTCAGGAGTTTAGAAATTGCTCCCAAGGATGAACCAGACTTGGCTGATTTCTTTAGATTTTCCCATGATGTCAAGCAAAGTGGCACTGAGTTTGAAGGTAGGCCTTGAAATACATCCACAGGTACATCTCCAATTGACTCAGTTTGTCATTAATTTAGCCTATCAGAAGCTTCTAAAGCCATGACATCATCTTCTGGAATTTTCCAAGCTGTTTAAAGGAACAGTCAACTTAGTGAATGTAAACTTCTGACCCACTGGAATTGTGATACAGTGAATTATAAGTGAAATAATCTCTCTTTAAACAATTGTTGGCAAAATGACTCGTGTCATGTACAAAGTAGTTGTCCTTCCCGACTTGCCAAACCTATAGTTTATTAACAAGACATTTGTGGAGTGAAAAATGAGTTTTAATGACTACAACCTACGTGAATGTAAACTTCCGACTTGTGGCAGTGGAAAAGTGTTGTCTGAATGCAGCTGTATTGTGGAACCGTGTTGATGGAAACAGCTGTATTGTGGAACCGTGTTGATGGAAACAGCTGTATTGTGGAACTGTGTTGATGGGAACAGATGGAAACAGCTGTATTGTGGAACCGTGTTGATGGGAACAGATGGAAACAGCTGTATTGTGGAACCGTGTTGATGGAAACAGCTGTATTGTGGAACCGTGTTGATGGAAACAGCTGTATTGTGGAACCGTGTTGTTGGAAACAGATGGAAACAGCTGTATTGTGGAACCGTGTTGATGGAAACAGATGGAAACAGCTGTATTGTGGAACCGTGTTGATGGGAACAGCTGTATTGTGAAACCGTGTTGATGGGACAGATGGAAACAGATGGGAACAGCTGTATTGTGGAACCGTGTTGATGGGAACAGCTGTATTGTGGAACCGTGTTGATGGGAACAGATGGAAACAGCTGTATTGTGGAACCGTGTTGATGGGAACAGCTGTATTGTGGAACCGTGTTGATGGGAACAGCTGTATTGTGGAACCATGTTGATGGGAACAGATGGAAACAGCTGTATTGTGGAACCGTGTTGATGGGAACAGCTGTATTGTGGAACCGTGTTGATGGGACAGATGGAAACAGATGGGAACAGCTGTATTGTGGAACCGTGTTGATGGAAACAGCTGTATTGTGGAACCGTGTTGATGGGACAGATGGAAACAGATGGGAAAAGCTGTATTGTGGAACCGTGTTGATGGAAACAGCTGTATTGTGGAACCGTGTTGATGGAAACAGCTGTATTGTGGAACCGTGTTGATGAACAGCTGTATTGTGGAACCGTGTTGATGGAAACAGCTGTATTGTGGAACCGTGTTGATGGAAACAGATGGAAACAGCTGTATTGTAGAACCGTGTTGATGGAAACAGCTGTATTGTGGAACCGTGTTGATGGAAACAGCTGTATTGTGGAACCGTGTTGATGAACAGCTGTATTGTGGAACCGTGTTGATGGAAACAGCTGTATTGTGGAACCGTGTTGATGGAAACAGATGGAAACAGCTGTATTGTAGAACCGTGTTGATGGAAACAGCTGTATTGTGGAACCGTGTTGATGGGAACAGATGGAAACAGCTGTATTGTAGAACCGTGTTGATGGAAACAGCTGTATTGTAGAACCGTGTTGATGGAAACAGCTGTATTGTAGAACCGTGTTGATGGAAACAGCTGTATTTTAGAACCGTGTTGATGGAAACAGCTGTATTGTGGAACCGTGTTGATGGGAACAGCTGTATTTTAGAACCGTGTTGATGGAAACAGCTGTATTGTGGAACCGTGTTGATGGAAACAGCTGTTTTGTAGAACCGTGTTGATGGAAACAGCTGTATTGTAGAACCGTGTTGATGGAAACAGCTGTATTGTAGAACCGTGTTGATGGAAACAGCTGTATTTTAGAACCGTGTTGATGGAAACAGCTGTATTGTGGAACCGTGTTGATGGGAACAGATGGAAACAGCTGTATTTTAGAACCGTGTTGATGGAAACAGATGGAAACAGCTGTATTTTAGAACCGTGTTGATGGAAACAGCTGTATTGTGGAACCGTGTTGATGGAAACAGCTGTATCGATCCTCTGGGGAGAATGAAACCTGGTTAAGCTTTCCAAGTGTCCGTTGAGTAATTTAGAACCTAACAGACTGTAGAACACAGACAGTCATGTGGGCTGTAGAACACACAGTCATGTGGGCTGTAGAACCCTGACAGTCATGTGGGTTGTAGAACACAGACAGTCATGTGGGCTGTAGAACACAGACAGTCATGTGGGCTGTAGAACACAGACAGTCATGTGGGCTGTAGAACACAGACAGTCATGTGGGCTGTAGAACACTGACAGTCATGTGGGCTGTAGAACCCTGACAGTCATGTGGGCTGAAGAACCCTGACAGTCATGTGGGCTGTAGAACCCTGACAGTCATGTGGGCTGTAGAACCCTGACAGTCATGTGGGCTGTAGAACCCTGACAGTCATGTGGGCTGTAGAACCCTGACAGTCATGTGGGCTGTAGAACCCTGACAGTCATGTGGGCTGTAGAACCCTGACAGTCATGTGGGCTGTAGAACCCTGACAGTCATGTGGGCTGTAGAACACTGACAGTCATGTGGGCTGTAGAACACTGACAGTCATGTGGGCTGTAGAACACTGACAGTCATGTGGGCTGTAGAACACTGACAGTCATGTGGGCTGTAGAACACTGACAGTCATGTGGGCTGTAGAACACTGACAGTCATGTGGGCTGTAGAACACTGACAGTCATGTGGGCTGTAGAACACTGACAGTCATGTGGGCTGTAGAACACTGACAGTCATGTGGGCTGTAGAACACTGACAGTCATGTGGGCTGTAGAACACTGACAGTCATGTGGGCTGTAGAACACTGACAGTCATGTGGGCTGTAGAACACTGACAGTCATGTGGGCTGTAGAACACTGACAGTCATGTGGGCTGTAGAACACTGACAGTCATGTGGGCTGTAGAACACTGACAGTCATGTGGGCTGTAGAACACTGACAGTCATGTGGGCTGTAGAACACTGACAGTCATGTGGGCTGTAGAACACTGACAGTCATGTGGGCTGTAGAACACTGACAGTCATGTGGGCTGTAGAACACTGACAGTCATGTGGGCTGTAGAACACTGACAGTCATGTGGGCTGTAGAACACTGACAGTCATGTGGGCTGTAGAACACTGACAGTCATGTGGGCTGTAGAACACTGACAGTCATGTGGGCTGTAGAACACTGACAGTCATGTGGGCTGTAGAACACTGACAGTCATGTGGGCTGTAGAACACTGTGAATCCAGAAAGTATTCAGACCCCTTGACTTTTTCCATATTCTGTTAAGTTACAGCTTTATTATAAAATTGATTAAATTACATTTTTCCTCATCAATGTTCACACAATAGCCCATCATGATGAAGCAGAACAGGTTTTTAGAAAGTTGGGTAATATATTTAAAAAAAAATATTTACACAAGTATTCAGACCCTTTGCTGTGAGACTGAAAATTGAGCTCAGGTGCATCCTGTTTCCATTGATCATTCTTGAGATGTTTCTACAACTTAGGATAAATGTAATGTGATTGGACATTATTTGGAAAGTTACACACCTGACAGTGCATGTCAGAGCAAAAACCAAGCCATGAGGTTAAAGGAAATGTCCGTAGAGCATGAACAGGATTGTGTCGAGGCACAAATTTTACCTTCCATCAGGACAACGTTCCAAGACACCGCAGGACTTCGGGACTCTGTCCTTGAGTGTCCCAGCCGGAGCCCGGACTTGAACGAGAGCAAACATATCTGGAGAGATCTGATAATAGCTGTGTAGCGACGCTCCCCATCAAACATGACAGAGCCGGAGAGGATCTATAGAGAAGAATGGGAGAAACTCCCCAAATACAGGTGTGCCAAGCTTGTAGCGTCAAACCCAAGAAGACTCAAGGCTGTAATCGCTGCCAAAGGTGCTTCAACAAAGTACTGAGTAAAGGGTCTGAATACTTATGTAAATGTTAAACATATTTATATATATTTATATATATATATATATATATATATATATATAAATGTTATATTTCATTGTTTTTTAAAAATATGTATATATATATACATATTACACACATTTGCAAAATAAAAAGAAACCTGTTTTTGCTTTGTCATTATGGGGTATTTTGTGCAGACATGTGGACTGTAGAATATACAGTAACAGACATGTGGACTGTAGAATATACATTAACAGACATGTGGACTGTAGAATATACAGTAACAGACATGTGGACTGTAGAATATACAGTAACAGACATGTGGACTGTAGAATATACAGTAACAGACATGTGGACTGTAGAATATACAGTAACAGACATGTGGACTGACTAACAGACATACTGAATATACAGTAACAGACATGTGGACTGTAGAATATACAGTAACAGACATGTGGACTGTAGAATATACAGTAACAGACATGTGGACTGTAGAATATACAGTAACAGACATGTGGACTGTAGAATATACAGTAACAGACATGTGGACTGTAGAATATACAGTAACAGACATGTGGACTGTAGAATATACAGTAACAGACATGTGGACTGTAGAATATACAGTAACAGACATGTGGACTGTAGAATATACAGTAACAGACATGTGGACTGTAGAATATACAGTAACAGACATGTGGACTGTAGAATATACAGTAACAGACATGTGGACTGTAGAATATACAGTAACAGACATGTGGACTGTAGAATATACAGTAACAGACATGTGGACTGTAGAATATACAGTAACAGACATGTGGACTGTAGAATATACAGTAACAGACATGTGGACTGTAGAATATACAGTAACAGACATGTGGACTGTAGAATATACAGTAACAGACATGTGGACTGTAGAATATACAGTAACAGACATGTGGACTGTAGAATATACAGTAACAGACATGTGGACTGTAGAATATACAGTAACAGACATGTGGACTGTAGAATATACAGTAACAGACATGTGGACTGTAGAATATACAGTAACAGTGTGGACTGTAGAATATACAGTAACAGACATGTGGACTGTAGAATATACAGTAACAGACATGTGGACTGTAGAATATACAGTAACAGACATGTGGACTGTAGAATATACAGTAACAGACATGTGGACTGTAGAATATACAGTAACAGACATTTGGACTGTAGAATATACAGTAACAGACATGTGGACTGTAGAATATACAGTAACAGACATGTGGACTGTAGAATATACAGTAACAGACATGTGGACTGTAGAATATCCACTTTTTTAAACTTCTTAGGGCTAGGCCTCTTTTTTCTTCACTTCCTGTCTGAATGACAGTCCCAAAGTAAACTGCCTGTAGCTCAGGCCCAGAAGCCAGGATATGCATATAATTGGTACCATTAGAAAGTAAACACTTTGACATTTGTAGAAATGTTAATATAAGGTAGGAGAATATAACACATGGTAGGAGAAAACCCAAATCCTTTTGAGAGACCATCCTTTTAGAATTGCAAGAGAAAGCTCATATTGGAAATGATCTCCCTGGATGCAATTCCTTTGGCTTCCACATGTTGTCAGCAGTCTATGATCAAGATTTCAGGCTTGTAACATCAAAAACGAAGAAGAAATATTAGTTTTAGTAGAAGGACAGTCTTGGAAATTCGTGTTTGCTCACGCCGTGAGTTTCCTATTGAACATACTTATTTTCCGGAAATAAATATTATAATTTGAATACATTTTAGGAGTAAATAGGAGTAAATAGGAACTTATTTTGACTTGTTGAAACAAAGTTTAGGGGTATATTTTCAGATTCTTTTCTCTGCATGTTGAACGAGTGGATTACTCAAATCGATGGCGCCAACTAAACAGACTTTTTGGGATATAAAGAAGTAGTTTATCTAACACAATGACAGAACATTTTATAGCTGGAACCCTTTGGATGACAAATCCGATTTAAAAAAAGTAAGTTTTAATATTTATGTATGTGAATGTATTAAACAACACTACATGTTATAGCTGGGACCCTTTGGATGACAAATCAGAGGAAGATTTTCAAAAAGTAAGTTAATATTTTATCGTTGTATGTGAATGTATTAAACCTGTGCCGGTGGAAAAATATTTTGATGTGGGGCGCCGTCCTCAAACAATCGCATGGTATGTTTTCACTGTCATGGCTACTGTAAATCGGACAGTGCAGTTTAAGGATTTAAGCTTTCAGCCGATGTAAGACACTTATATGTACCTAAATGTTTAAAATCTATAACATTTATTTGAATTGCACGCTCTCCAGTTTCACCCGAAGTTGTCCTGCTAGTGGGACACCAATCCTTATTAACTAAACTCAGATTTACTTTGAAGTTCAAAGTGTAGCAATGCAGGTGAAATCAGTTACTGACATGGTGGTCAAGCAGGAAGATTGGAATGGCTGTGAACCAAGAGGTTGTGAGTTCAAATCCCAGTTGAGGACATGTTGAATATTAATGACAAAGCAGGAAGATTGGAATGGTTGTGAGTTCAAATCCCAGTTGAGGACATGTTGAATATTAATGACTAAGCATGAAGATTGGAATGGCTGTGAACCAAGAGGTTGTGAGTTCAAATCCCAGTTGAGGACATGTTGAATATTAATGACAGAGCAGGAAGATTGGAATGGTTGTGAGTTCAAATTCCAGTTGAGGACATGTTGAATATTAATGACTAAGCATGAAGATTGGAATGGCTGTGAACCAAGAGGTTGTGAGTTCAAATCCCAGTTGAGGACATGTTGAATATGAATGACAAAGCAGGAAGATTGGAATGGCCGTGAACCAAGAGGTTGTGAGTTCAAATCCCAGTTGAGGACATGTTGAATATGAATGACTGTATACAGAAACATACACAATGTAGCCATGTATGACAACATGCGTCACGTGTTTAAATTGAAAACACTGTGTGTTCATCATAACGACTCACCTTTGTCTTGCAAGGCTTGTGAATCTCTCCTAGAAAAAAAATGTAATCCACATGAAACTAAATGTGAAATATCATCCTGTGAAGTGTTTTCCAGAAAACGTGTGATTTTCCTGTAAGGATGTTTGTTGAAGCTGCTCTACAGAAACAGGGGCTCCGGCCCTGTGAGCCGATCTTCCTCGGTCAAGGCTTCTTGTGTACAGTCGCAGGGAAAGTGAGACGTAATACACACATTGGCACCGACCCAGAGTCGGCTAAGATACAGCTGAAAATGTACAGCACACAGACAGGTCATTCCAGGTAAGAGTCCAGTAAAGAAACAGAGAACCAGGGAATTATCCCAATGTACAGCACACAGACAGGTCATTCCAGGTAAGAGTCCAGTAAAGAAACAGAGAACCAGGGAAGTACCCCAAATAACACCCTGTTCCCTATAAGGTGCACTACTCTGGGCCCTGGTCAAAAGTAATGCCCTACTTAGGAAACCGGGTGCCATTTGGTACGCAGATTTAGGGAGAAAGTTCACTAGTTCCTGCAGTGAAATGACCAAATCCCCCACTAGTGGCGTCATGGGTGAAATGTTATCAATATTTTTCAGAATTGCATAATGAATAATCATTTAAAAAAATATATAAAATGACGCAGATAAATCTGATGTTTCTATGTCAAACGGTTTGGTTATAGTTCAGTCTTCTGTGATAACATAATTACATAAAGTGTAATGCTGGAATGCAAACTCAACATTGAATACATTTTCAACTCTGCATCTGACCTAACTTCTTCTACAAGCCCATCATCACGTGTGTGAGGTGTATACTTTTGTTTCAAAGTATATATATATTTTTTAAAGACAACCAAGAAACACTAATCTAGAAGGTTAAAAGGAACACACATTGAGTAGAATATGTACAAACAAACAAAGAGAGGTTTGTTGACGAAGAGTTCACATGTAAACACACTATTCATCCTCCTCGTCCCCAACAGGTGGGCGCTACACATTTGTCTGTGTACAGTGGAAGAGGTGAGTTTGCTCCAGTTGAAAGGCTTGGAGCTTTTGAGAACGAATAGGTTATTGTACCCAAAGGGCATTTTAATTTGCGGTAGTAATAACCCTATCCATTAGTCTCAAAACAGCCCTCTTCAGAACAGCCCTGGTCCTAACGGGCCATTCATATGCAGCGGTCTAGTTCTCTCTCACCGGCAGCAAATGAGCCATATCAGACATGCTGGGCAGATCATTAGGGGAGCCGACGTTTTTTTTCTCCCTCTCTCTCATTCATACTCTCCCTCCTCCTTTCTCACTCCCTCCTTCCCATGACGAGGGCCCCCCCCCCACTCCTACCACCTCTCCTTCACCCGTAGCGAGGATCCATATCAGTCAGTGGTACCCGGGGTACAGTAGGTAGGTATGCTGGAGGCTGGTTGAGTGTATTCCTTGAATCCTCTATGTATACAGTAGAGGTCAGGCTCTTCCTGTTCCTCTTCAGGGTCGACCTTCTCTGCCAACGACACAGCAGGACCTCCACCTGTAAGTTGTTAGACAGACGACAGAATAAATCCATTAAAAAATGTAAATTAAATTAATCTTTTTCAGATCAATTGTCGCGTTCTCAGTAACTTACCTGGCGGTCACAGCTTTTTAGTTCATCAGATGAAACCTAGTGATTAGAACTATCCTGATACTACATGTCTGTACAAGTCACATTTTGGTAGAATATTATACTGTGATAGAGGCAAAATAAAAATAATATTAAATATATAAATATATGTACTGTATCATAGTCTATTTATATACTGTATGTGTCGTTATCTATGTGTCTGGCTGGAGTGTCTACGGACATATTCAATCCCTCCCTATCCCAGTTGGCTGTCCTCACTTTCTTCAAGATGTCCACCATTGTTCCTGTACCCAAGAAAGCAAAAGGTAACTGAACTAAATGACTGTCGCCCTGTAGCACTCACTTCCGTCATCGTGAAGTGCTTTGAGAGACTAGTCAAGGGATCATATCACCTACACCTTATCCTGACACCATAGACCCAGTCCAATGTGCTTACCGCCCCAATAGATCCACAGACGATGCAATCGCCATCACACTGCCCTAACCCATCTGGACAAGAGGAATACCTATGTAAGAATGCTGTTCATTGACTATCGCTCGGCACCACTGCCTTCATACTCTCCAAGCTCATCATCAAGGTCGGGGACCTGGGTCTGAACCCCGCCCTTTGCAACTGGGTCCTGGACTTCCTGACGGGCTGCCCCCCCAGGTGGAGAAGGTAGGAAACAACACCTCCACATCGCTGATCCTCAACACAGGGGCCCCACAAGGGTGTGTACTCAGCCCCCTCCTGTACTCCCTGCACACGCATGACTGCGTGGCCATGCACGTCACCAACTCAACCATCAAGTTTGCAGATGACACAACCTGATTACCAGCTGACCAAGAACCCGATGGTGTTAGAGAATTTCCAGTACTTTGGGAATTTTTCCAATACCTATACTGTTTTCTCAGAAGTAGTGAGCAGAATCAATACGGGGTTCATTATTAAACACGTGTCAGCAGAATGGACCAAGTTGGATCAACATAGAGTTAAACAGAACCTAGGCAGAATAAAGTCTAATTGAAATGACAAGTGCCGGTATCTGAGAAATATTTGATTCAATATTTCCACAACAATGGTCACTCTGGCAGAGCTCCAGAGTTCCTCTGTGGACATGGGAGAACCTTCCAGAAGGACAACCATCTCTGCAGCTCTCCACCAATCAGGCCTTTATGGTAGAGTGGCCAGACGGAAGCCACTCCTCAGTAAAAGACACATGACAGCCCGCTTGGAGATTGCCAAAAGACACCTAAAGGACTCAGACCATGAGAAACAAGATTCTCTGGACTAATGAAACCAAGATTGAAATCTTTGGCCTGAATGCCAAGCGTCACATCTGATGGAAACCTGGCACCATCCCTACAGTGAATCATGGTGGTGGCAGCATCAGGCTGTGGGGATGTTTTCCAGTGGCAGGTACTGGGAGACTAGTCAGGATCGAGTGAAAGATGAACGGAGCAAAGTACAGAGAGATCCTTGATGAAAACCTGCTCCAGAGCGCTCAGGACCTCAGACTGGAGCGAAGATTCACTTTCCAACAGGACAACGACCCTAAGCGCACAGCCAAGACAATGCAGGAGTGGCTTCAAGTCAAGTCTATGAATGTCCTTGAGTGGCCCAGCCAGAGCCTGGACTTGAACCCAATTTCAATTGGAATAAGGCTGTAACAAAATGTGAAACAGGTCTGAATTATAATAATAATAATAATATATGCCATTTAGCAGACGCTTTTATCCA
This sequence comes from Oncorhynchus gorbuscha, assembly GCF_021184085.1. NCBI lineage: Eukaryota > Metazoa > Chordata > Actinopteri > Salmoniformes > Salmonidae > Oncorhynchus > Oncorhynchus gorbuscha. The sequence continues at coordinate 108,409,417 of NC_060174.1, read as the reverse complement.
AAGCGACTTACAGTCATGTGTGCATACATTCTACGTATGGGGATAACATCTGCTAAACACGTGTATGTGACCAATAACATTAGATTTGATTTGATATAGGTATTTATTTACCAACGGTGGCAGGTAAACTAAACAAAACAACAACGAGAGGCCCTAAATAGCACCCTATTCCCTATAGAGTGCACACTCCTTTTTGAACAAAGTCCCATTGGTCCTGCTACGACTAAACACTACCTGTTCTCTGAAGAAGCTGGTAGTCAGAGTGTAGAGGATGGGGTTCAGGGCACTGTTGATGGGTAATATAAAGATCACCACCCAGGATGAGATGGTACCTGGAGGAGGGAGGGAGAGAGGGAGTTAGAGGCCGGGGGGGACGGACATTCACATGGGGACTGGAGAGGAAAATGTCCCCACCACTTCTAAAAAACAATTGTTGCGCTCCTGGTTAGAGGTGTGTGTGTGGTGTGTAGGAGGGGTGGTGTGTGTGTGTGTGGTGTGTAGGAGGGGTGGTGTGTGTGTGTGTGTGTGGTGTGTAGGAGGGGTGGTGTGTGGTGTGTAGGAGGGGTGGTGTGTGTGTGTGGTGTGCAGGAGGGGTGGTGTGTGTGTGTGTGTGTGTGTGTGGTGTGTGTGTGTGGTGTGTAGGAGGGGTGGTGTGTGTGTGTGTGGTGTGTTGGAGAGGTGGTGTGTGTGTGTGGTGTGTAGGAGGGGTGGTGTGTGTAGGAGAGGTGGTGTGTGTGTGTGTGTGGTGTGTAGAGTGTAGGAGGGGTGGTGTGTGTGTGTGTGTGTGTGTGTGTGTGTGTGTGTGTGTGTGTGTGTGTGTGTGTGTGTGTGTGTGTGTGTGTGTGTGTGTGTGTGTGTGTGTGTGTGTGTGTGTGTGTGTGTGTGTGTGTGTGTAGGAGAGGTGGTGTGTGTGTGTAGGAGAGATGGTGTGTGTGGTGTGTAGGAGGGGTGGTGTGTGTGTGTGTGTGTGTGTGTAGGAGAGGTCGTGTGTGTGTGTAGGAAGGGTGGTGTGTGTGTGTGGTGTGTAGGAGGGGTGGTGTGTGTGTGTGGTGTGTGTGTGTGTGGTGTGTAGGAGGGGTGATGTGTGTGTGTGGTGTGTAGGAGGGGTGATGTGTGTGTGTGTGTGTGTGTGTGTGTGTGTGTGTGTGTGTGTGTGTGTGTGTGTGTGTGTGTGTGTGTGTGTGTGTGTGTGTGTGTGTGTGTGTGTGTGTGTGTGTGTGTGTGTGTGTGTGTGTGTGATATTTAGGACAGGGGAGGTATATACCTGGTATCTCGAACTTGCAGCAGGGACAGTATTTACCTGGTATCTCGACCTGCAGCAGGGACAGTATTTACCTGGTATCTCGACCTGCAGCAGGGACAGTATTTACCTGGTATCTCGACCTGCAGCAGGGACAGTATATACCTGGTATCTCGACCTGCAGCAGGGACAGTATTTACCTGGTATCTCGACCTGCAGCAGGGACAGTATTTACCTGGTATCTCGACCTGCAGCAGGGACAGTATTTACCTGGTATCTCGACCTGCAGCAGGGACAGTATTTACCTGGTATCTCGACCTGCAGCAGGGACAGTATTTACCTGGTATCTCGACCTGCAGCAGGGACAGTATTTACCTGGTATCTCGACCTGCAGCAGGGACAGTATTTACCTGGTATCTCGACCTGCAACAGGGACAGTATTTACCTGGTATCTCGACCTGCAGCAGGGACAGTATATACCTGGTATCTCGACCTGCAACAGGGACAGTATTTACCTGGTATCTCGACCTGCAGCAGGGACAGTATTTACCTGGTATCTCGACCTGCAGCAGGGACAGTATTTACCTGGTATCTCGACCTGCAGCAGGGACAGTATATACCTGGTATCTCGACCTGCAACAGGGACAGTATTTACCTGGTATCTCAACCTGCAGCAGGGACAGTATTTACCTGGTATCTCGACCTGCAGCAGGGACAGTATTTACCTGGTATCTCGACCTGCAGCAGGGACAGTATTTATCTGGTATCTCGACCTGCAGCAGGGACAGTATTTACCTGGTATCTCGACCTGCAGCAGGGACAGTATTTACCTGGTATCTCGACCTGCAGCAGGGACAGTATTTACCTGGTATCTCGACCTGCAGCAGGGACAGTATTTACCTGGTATCTCGACCTGCAGCAGGGACAGTATTTACCTGGTATCTCGACCTGCAGCAGGGACAGTATTTACCTGGTATCTCGACCTGCAGCAGGGACAGTATCTTGACTAGGAAGATGGGGATCCAGCAGAGGGCGTCAGAGAAGACGATGAAGAAGAACCTGTTAGCTACAGCCACGTCTCTGTGTAGCCTGCTCCTCAGGTCTGTAACAAAAGAACCTGTTAGCTACAGCCACGTCTCTGTGTAGCCTGCTCCTCAGGTCTGTAACAGAAGAACCTGTTCGCTACAGCCACGTCTCTGTGTAGCCTGCTCCTCAGGTCTGTAACAGAAGAACCTGTTAGCCACAGCTAGGTCTCTGTGTAGCCTGCTCCTCAGGTCTGTAACAGAAGAACCTGTTAGCCACAGCTAGGTCTCTGTGTAGCCTGCTCCTCAGGTCTGTAACAGAAGAACCTGTTAGCCACAGCTAGGTCTCTGTGTAGCCTGCTCCTCAGGTCTGTAACAGAAGAACCTGTTAGCCACAGCTAGCTCTCTGTGTAGCCTGCTCCTCAGGTCTGTAACAGAAGAACCTGTTAGCTACAGCCACGTCTCTGTGTAGCCTGCTCCTCAGGTCTGTAACAAAAGAACCTGTTAGCTACAGCCACGTCTCTGTGTAGCCTGCTCCTCAGGTCTGTAACAGAAGAACCTGTTCGCTACAGCCACGTCTCTGTGTAGCCTGCTCCTCAGGTCTGTAACAGAAGAACCTGTTAGCCACAGCTAGGTCTCTGTGTAGCCTGCTCCTCAGGTCTGTAACAGAAGAACCTGTTAGCCACAGCTAGGTCTCTGTGTAGCCTGCTCCTCAGGTCTGTAACAGAAGAACCTGTTAGCCACAGCTAGGTCTCTGTGTAGCCTGCTCCTCAGGTCTGTAACAGAAGAACCTGTTAGCCACAGCTAGCTCTCTGTGTAGCCTGCTCCTCAGGTCTGTAACAGAAGAACCTGTTAGCCACAGCTAGCTCTCTGTGTAGCCTGCTCCTCAGGTCTGTAACAGAAGAACCTGTTAGCCACAGCTAGGTCTCTGTGTAGCCTGCTCCTCAGGTCTGTAACAGAAGAACCTGTTAGCCACAGCTAGGTCTCTATGTAGCCTGTTCCTCAGGTCTGTAACAGAAGAACCTGTTAGCCACTGCTAGGTCTCTGTGTAGCCTGCTCCTCAGGACTGTAACAGAACAAGCTGGTAGAGATAAGGTTCTGGAGAAATGAAACATAATTTTTTCTTTACCTGTAGCGTTGATACCAGTCTTGTAGATGGAGTAGAACATGGAGGAGTAAGAGAACACGATCACTAGGAACGCTGCCAGGTTCAGACCTAGAGACAGAGAGAGAGAGAGAGAGAGAGAGAGAGAGAGAGAGAGAGAGAGAGAGAGAGAGAGAGAGAGAGAGAGAGAGAGAGAGAGACAGAGAGAGAGAGAGAGACAGAGAGAGAGAGAGAGAGACGAGACAGAGAGAGAGAGAGAGACAGAGAGAGAGAGAGAGAACGAGACAGAGAGAGAGAGAGAGAGAGAGAACGAGAGAAAGAACGAGACAGAGAGAGAGAACGAGAGAGAGAGAGAGAGAGAAAGAGAGAGAGAGAGAGAGAACAAGACAGAGAGAGAGAGACAGAGAGAGAGAGAACGAGACAGAGAGAGAACGAGACAGATTTATATTTATATATATATATATAAATAAGAGAGAGATTGGATTAGACAGTGCTATAATAACTTTCCAGATTGGTCTTTTTCTACTACTTGTATGAGTTGGTAAACAAACTTGAGGGGTTGCATACTGCAAAGAGAGTCCAGAGAATAGTTTACCCAACAAGCATCCCTTTACCCAACAAGCATCCCTTTACCCAACAAGCATCCCTTTACCCAACAAGCAACAAGCATCCCTTTACCCAACAAGCAACAAGCATCCCTTTACCCAACAACCAACAAGCATCCCTTTACCCAACAAGCATCCCTTTACCCAACGAGCATCCCTTTACCCAACAAGCATCCCTTTACCCAACAACCAACAAGCATCCCTTTACCCAACAAGCATCCCTTTACCCAACAAGCATCCCTTTACCCAACAAGCATCCCTTTACCCAATAACCAATAAGCATCCCTTTACCCAACAAGCATCCCTTTACCCAACAAGCATCCCTTTACCCAACAACCAATAAGCATCCCTTTACCCAACAAGCAACAAGCATCCCTTTACCCAACAAGCATCCCTTTACCCAACAAGCATCCCTTTACCCAACAAGCATCCCTTTACCCAACAAGCATCCCTTTACCCAACAACCAACAAGCATCCCTTTACCCAACAAGCATCCCTTTACCCAACAAGCATCCCTTTACCCAACAACCAACACGCATCCCTTTACCCAACAACCAACAAGCATCCCTTTACCCAACAAGCATCCCTTTACCCAACAAGCATCCCTTTACCCAACAACCAACAAGCATCCCTTTACCCAACAACCAATAAGCATCCCTTTACCCAACAAGCATCCCTTTACCCAACAAGCATCCCTTTAACCAACAACCAATAAGCATCCCTTTACCCAACAAGCATCCCTTTACCCAACAACCAACAAGCATCCCTTTACCCAACAAGCAATAAGCATCCCTTTACCCAACAAGCATCCCTTTACCCAACAAGCATCCCTTTACCCAACAAGCAATAAGCATCCCTTTACCCAACAAGCATCCCTTTACCCAACAACCAATAAGCATCCCTTTACCCAACAAGCATCCCTTTACCCAATAAGCATCCCTTTACCCAACAACCAATAAGCATCCCTTTACCCAACAACCAATAAGCATCCCTTTACCCAACAAGCATCCCTTTACCCAACAAGCATCCCTTTACCCAACAACCAATAAGCATCCCTTTACCCAACAAGCATCCCTTTACCCAACAAGCATCCCTTTACCCAACAACCAATAAGCATCCCTTTACCCAACAAGCATCCCTTTACCCAATATGCATCCCTTTACCCAACAAGCATCCCTTTACCCAACAAGCATCCCTTTACCCAACAACCAATAAGCATCCCTTTAACCAACAACCAATAAGCATCCCTTTACCCAACAAGCATCCCTTTACCCAATAAGCATCCCTTTACCCAACAACCAATAAGCATCCCTTTACCCAACAAGCATCCCTTTACCCAACAACCAATAAGCATCCCTTTAACCAACAAGCATCCCTTTACCCAATATACATCCCTTTACCCAACAAGCATCCCTTTACCCAACAAGCATCCCTTTACCCAACAACCAATAAGCATCCCTTTACCCAACAACCAATAAGCATCCCTTTACCCAACAAGCATCCCTTTACCCAACAAGCATCCCTTTACCCAATAAGCATCCCTTTACCCAACAACCAATAAGCATCCCTTTACCCAACAAGCATCCCTTTACCCAACAAGCATCCCTTTACCCAACAAGCATCCCTTTACCCAACAACCAATAAGCATCCCTTTACCCAACAAGCATCCCTTTACCCAATATGCACCCCTTTACCCAACAAGCATCCCTTTACCCAACAAGCATCCCTTTACCCAACAACCAATAAGCATCCCTTTACCCAACAAGCATCCCTTTACCCAATATGCATCCCTTTACCCAACAAGCATCCCTTTACCCAATATGCATCCCTTTACCCAACAAGCATCCCTTTACCCAATATGCATCCCTTTACCCAACAAGCATCCCTTTACCCAACAAGCATCCCTTTACCCAATAAGCATCCCTTTACCCAACACGCATCCCTTTACCCAACAAGCATCCCTTTACCCAATAAGCATCCCTTTACCCAACAAGCATCCTTTTAACCAACAAGCATCCCTTTACCCAACAAGCATCCCTTTACCCAACAACCAATAAGCATCCCTTTACCCAACAACCAATAAGCATCCCTTTAACCAACAAGCATCCCTTTACCCAACAACCAATAAGCATCCCTTTAACCAACAAGCACATCCATGCTGTACCACACACTGTACCCAGGAATATGCCGATAGAGTATCCTTTAGCAGTGGGCTTCTCCTGTCTGTCAGAGTGTAGGGGGAAGCAGACCCCATTACGACCATAGTAGTTCCCAAACAGGTCCTCATTCATCAGGGGAACCACGGCGATGATGAACCCCAGCACCCAGATAGATAACAGCACCACCTAGTGGGAGGAGATGGTAGCACTAAAGGACACTGGATACTGTATAATACAATAGAACAGAATATAATACAGTAAAACAGAATAGAATACAATAGAACAGAATACAATACAGTAAAACAGAACAGAATATAATAGAACAGAATACAATAGAACAGAATACAATAGAACAGAATACAATAGAACAGAATAGAATACAGTAAAACAGAATAGAATACGACAGAATACAATAGAACAGAATACAATAGAACAGAATACAATAGAACAGAATACAATAGAACAGAATACAATAGAACAGAACAGAATAGAATACAATAGAACAGAATATAATAGAACAGAATACAATAGAACAGAATACAATAGAACAGAATAAAATAGAACAGAATAGAATACGACAGAATACAATAGAACAGAATACAATAGAACAGAATACAATAGAACAGAATAGAATACGACAGAATACAATAGAACAGAATACAATAGAACAGAATACAATAGAACAGAATAGAATACGACAGAATACAATAGAACAGAATACAATAGAACAGAATACAATAGAACAGAATAGAATAGAGCAGAATACAATAGAATAGAATACAATAGAACAGAATAGAATAGAACAGAATACAATAGAACAGAATACAACAGAACAGAATACAATAGAACTTTTTCATTACATTTCATTACATTTCATTATAGCACAACGGTTAGATAGAACAGAATAGAATACAGTAAAACAGAATAGGTTCCGGTTCCGGTTTGGAGCGGGTGGTCGCATCGGCTCTTGCTCCCGCAGGTAGTATAACTTTTTACATTTCATTTCATTATATTTCATTATAGCACAACAGTTTGATTTGTCTAATCTTAGCAATTTCTTCTCAGCTAGCTACATAGCCGTCTTTGTATCGAAGATAATTGCGTAATTATCGTATTTCGCCGTCCTGACGTAGTCTTCACTAGCCAGCTAGCTAACGTCCACTGATTAGCTGCACTGGGAAAACTATTACACTCAACTGAACGACTCGATCAGTGTAGTGTTAGCTAGCTACATAGCTGTCTTTGCTGTCTTCGTATCTTCGTTCCAAGATAATTGTGTTGTTTAGGTTTAGAGTGTGTAGTCTTAGAGTGATTATCTTAATTTACCGAGGTTAGCTACGTAGGAGACTCTGCTAGCTAGCCAACAGCTAGCCAACGCTAGCCAACGTCTTCTGAATAGAACTCAACAACCCGGTCGCATTCACAGGTAGTATCACATTTTCATTTCATTTCATTACAGTACAACGGTTTGATTTGTTTGATCGTAGCTAGCTACATAGCTAGCTACATAGCCGTCTTTGTATCAAAGATAATTGTGTAGCCTAGAGCGATTTTCTAGGTTAGCTAGCCAGCTATTGTCGTTCTTTTAACGCAACGTAACGACAGAATACAATAGAACAGAATACAATAGAACAGAATACAATATAACAGAATAGAATACGACAGAATACAATAGAACAGAATACAATAGAACAGAATACAACAGAACAGAATACAATAGAACAGAATACAATAGAACAGAATACAATAGAACAGAATACAATAGAACGTATGGGTGGTCCCGGGAATCGAACCCACTACCCTGGCCTTACAAGCGCCATGCTCTACCAACTGAACTACAGAAGGACCACTATACACACCAATACACATCTATACACACCAGTACACACCAATACACATCAGTACACACCAATACACACCAATACACATCTATACACACCAATACATATCAGTACACATCAGTACACACCAATACACACCAATACACATCTATACACACCAATACACATCAATACACCAATACATATCAGTACACATCAGTACACACCAATACACACCAATACACATCTATACACACCAATACACATCTATACACATCTATACACACCAATACACATCAACACACACCAATACACATCTATACACACCAATATACATCAATACACACCAATACACATCTATACACACCAATACACACCAATACACCTCTATACACACCAATACACACCAATACACCTCTATACACACCAATACACATCAATACACATCTATACACACCAATACATATCAGTACACATCAGTACACACCAATACACATCTATACACACCAATACACATCTATACACACACCAATACACATCTATACACACACCAATACACATCTATACACACACCAATACACACCAATACACATCTATACACACCAATGCAGCTATACACACCAATACACACCAATACACATCACAACACACCAATACACATCTATACACACCAATACACACCAATACACACCAATACACACCAATACACATCTATACACACCAATACACACCAATACACATCAATACACACCAATACACATCTATACACACCAATACATCTATACACACCAATACACACCAATACACACCAATACACACCAATACACACATATACACACCAATACACATCTATACACACCAATACATCTATACACACCAATACACACCAATACACACCAATACACATCTATACACACCAATACATCTATACACACCAATACACACCAATACACACCAATACACATCTATACACACCAATACACATCTATACACACCAATACACATCTATACACACCAATACACATCTATACACACACCAATACACACCAATACACATCTATACACACCAATACACACCAATACACACCAATACACACCAATACACACCAATACACACCAATACACACATATACACACCAATACACATCTATACACACCAATACATCTATACACACCAATACACACCAATACACATCTATACACACCAATACACATCTATACACACCAATACACATCTATACACATCTATACACACACCAATACACACCAATACACATCTATACACACCAATACACATCTATACACACCAATACACATCAATACACACCAATACACATCTATACACACCAATACACATCCATACACACCAATACACATCTATACACACCAATACACATCTATACACACCAATACACACCAATACATCTATACACACCAATACACATCTATACACACCAATACACATCTATACACACCAATACACATCTATACACACCAATACACATCTATACACACCAATACACACCAATACATCTATACACACCAATACACATCTATACACACCAATACACATCTATACACACCAATACACATCTATACACACCAACGTCATATCAATATACATCAGTATACACTATACACACCAACGTCATATCAATATACACCAATACACATCTATACACACCAACGTCATATCAATATACATCAGTATACACTATACACACCACTAGCACAGCGATATACACATAAATACGTTAAAAACAAAACACATAAAACACAATAACAGAAAAACACATTCTTCAGTAAAGGTCCTCAATCAGCAGTCTGAATTGCGCCAGAGGCACCAATTCATCACATTTTAGAGAGCCTCGGAGATCAATACAATTCATCACATTTTAGAGTTAGCCCTCAGAGTTAGCCCTCTAGACTCTAGAGTTAGCCCTCAGAGTTAGCCCTCTAGACTCTAGAGTTAGCCCTCAGAGTTAGCCCTCTAAAGTTAACCCTCTAGAGTTAGCCCTCAGAGTTAGCCCTCAGAGTTAGCCCTCAGAGTTAGCCCTCAGAGTTAGCCCTCAGAGTTAGCCCTCAGAGTTAGCCCTCAGAGTTAGCCCTCAGAGTTATCCCTCAGAGTTAGCCCTCAGAGTTAGCCCTCAGAGTTAGCCCTCAGAGTTAGCCCTCAGAGTTAGCCCTCAGAGTTAGCCCTCAGAGTTAGCCCTCAGAGTTAGCCCTCAGAGTTAGCCCTCAGAGTTAGCCGTCCCTGAGACAAGGTACGGCGGAAGTTTAAGGTGGAAGGCTTTATAAACAAAAAGAGGGCAATGTATCGATCTACGAGATTTCAAAAAGGGCCTGTTATTGTCAGCTTCCTGTTATAGCAGGTTTAAGTACTGTTTAAGCACCACAGTTTGTAGTTGGTCTGGTTGTAAGTTAAAACCTGTTCATGACCTTGTTATAGCAGGTTTAAGTAGCGTTATAGCAGGTGCATGTAGTGTGACTCACCGCAGTCTGTAGTTTTCCAGGTCTCAGGTGACTGAAGGGAAACACGATGACCAGGAACTTCTCCACAGTCAGGTAGGTCAGCAGCAGAACAGATACCTGGAACAGAGTAACAAACACACAGGTCAGACAGGACAGCTAACTACAGTCTGCCAGTCTGTCTGTCTGTCCGCCCGCCCGTCTGTCGGTCTGTCTGTCTGTCTGTCTGTCCGCCTGCCCGCCCATCCGTCTATTCTCTCTCTGAGTCTCTCTGCCTGTCTGCGTGTCTGTCGGTCTGTCTGTGTCTCTCTGTCTGCCTGTCTCTGTGTCTGTCTGCCTGTCTCTGTGTCTGTCTGTCTGCCTGTCTGTCTGTCTGTCGGTCTGTCTGTGTCTCTCTGTCTGCCTGTCTCTGTGTCTGTCTGCCTGTCTCTGTGTCTGTCTGTCTGCCTGTCTGTCTGCCTGTCTGTCTCTGTGTCTGTCTGTCTGCCTGTCTGTCTGCCTGTCTGTCTCTGTGTCTGTCTGCCTGTCTGTCTCTGTGTCTGTCTGCCTGTCTCTGTGTCTGTCTGCCTGTCTCTGTGTCTGTCTGTCTGCCTGTCTGTCTGCCTGTCAGTCTCTGTGTCTGTCTCTGCCTGTCTCTGTGTCTGTCTCTGCCTGTCTCTGTCTGTCTCTGCCTGTGTCTGTCTCTGTCTCTGCCTGTGTCTGTCTCTGTCTCTGCCTGTGTCTGTCTCTGTCTCTGTCTCTGCCTGTCTCTGTCTGTCTCTGCCTGTCTCTGTCTGTCTCTGTCTGTCTCTGCCTGTGTCTGTCTCTGTCTCTGCCTGTGTCTGTCTCTGTCTCTGCCTGTGTCTGTCTCTGTCTCTGTCTCTGCCTGTGTCTGTCTCTGTCTGCCTGTCTCTGTGTCTGTCTCTGCCTGTCTTTGTGTCTGTCTCTCTGCCTGTCTTTGTGTCTGTCTCTCTGCCTGTCTCTGTGTCTCTCTGTCTGCCTGTCTGCCTGCCTGCCTGTCCGTCCGTCTGCCTGCCTGCCTGTCTAAAGGGACTCAGGCTGCTAGAACAGAGTTATCCTCCAGACTTCTGGGGATGTGTTAAAATGCACCAGGATGAGAAGAAACAGTTGAAAATCTCGCAAATGGCCCTCTGCCTCCTAACTCCTAAATGCCCCCCTTGCATCCTAAATGGCCCTCTGCCTCCTAACTCCTAAATGCCCCCCCTGCCTCCTAAATGCCCCCCTTCCTCCTAAATGCCCCCTTCCTCCTAAATGGCCCCCTGCCTCCTAAATGGCCCCCTGCCTCCTAAATGCCCCCCCTGCCTCCTAAATGCCCCCCTGCCTCCTAAATGCCCCCTGCCTCCTAAATGGCCCCCTGCCTCCTAAATGCCCCCCTGCCTCCTAAATGCCCCCCTGCCTCCTAAATGCCCCCCCCCTGCCTCAGGGGGGCCATTTAGGAGGCAGGGGGGCATTTAGGAGGCAGGGCCATTTAGGAGGCAGGGGGGCATTTAGGAGTTAGGAGGCAGAGGGCCATTTAGGATGCAAGAACCCTCCTGTCTCAGCCTCCAGTATTTATGCTGCAGTAGTTTGTGTCGGGGGGCTAGGGTTAGTTTGTTATGGAGTACTGGAGTACTTCTCCTGTCCTATTCGGTGTCCTGTGTGAATCTAAGTGTGCGTTCTCTAATTCTCTCCTTCTTTCTTTCTCTCTCTCGGAGGACCTGAGCCCTAGGACCATGCCCCAGGACTACCTGACATGATGGCTCCTCGCTGGCCCCAGTCCACCTGGCCATGCTGCTGCTCCAGTTTCAACTGACCTGAGCCCTAGGACTATGCCCCAGGACTACCTGACATGATGACCCCTTGCTGTCCCCAGACCACCTGGCCATGCTGCTGCTCCAGTTTCAACTGTTCTGCCTCGTTATTATTCGACCATGCTGGTCAATTATGAACATTTGAACATCTTGGCCATGTTCTGTTATAATCTCCACCCGGCACAGCCAGAAGAGGACTGGCCACCCCACATATGCTCTCTCTAATTCTCTCTTTCTTTCTCTCTCTCTCTCTGAGGACCTGAGCCCTAGGACCATGCCCCAGGACTACCTGACATGATGACCCCTTGCTGTCCCCAGTCCACCTGACTGTGCTGCTGCTCCTAAAAGGCCCCTGCCTCCTAAATGCCCTCCTGCCTCCTAAATGCCCCCTGCCTCCTAAATGCCCCCCTGCCTCCTAAATGCCCCTCCTAAATGCCCCCCTGCCTCCTAAATGCCCCCCCTGCCTCCTAAATGCCCCCTGCCTCCTAAATGCCCCCCTGCCTCCTAAATGCCCCCCTGCCTCCTAAATGCCCCCCTGCCTCCTAAATGGCCCCCCTGCCTCCTAAATGGCCCCCCCCTGCCTCCTAAATGGCCCCCCTCCCTCCTAAATGCCCCCCCTGCCTCCTAAATGCCCCCTGCCTCCTAAATGCCCCCCTGCCTCCTAAATGCCCCCCGCCTCCTAAATGCCCCCCCTGCCTCCTAAATGCCCCCCTGCCTCCTAAATGCCCCCCTGCCTCCTAAATGCCCCCCTGCCTCCTAAATGCCCCCCCTGCCTCCTAAATGCCCCCCCTGCCTCCTAAATGCCCCCTGCCTCCTAAATGCCCCCTGCCTCCTAAATGCCCCCCTGCCTCCTAAATGCCCCCCCCTGCCTCCTAAATGCCCCCCCCGCCTCCTAAATGCCCCCCTGCCTCCTAAATGCCCCCTGCCTCCTAAATGCCCCCTGCCTCCTAAATGCCCCCCTGCCTCCCCCTGCCTCCCCCCCCTGCCTCCTAAATGCCCCCCCGCCTCCTAAATGCCCCCCTGCCTCCCTAAATGCCCCCTGCCTCCCCCCCCCGCCTCCTAAATGCCCCCTGCCTCCTAAATGCCCCCCTCCTCCTAAATGCCCCCCGCCCCCCCCCTGCCTCCTAAATGCCCCCCGCCCCTAAATGCCCCCCTGCCTCCTAAATGCCCCCCCCCCCCTCCTAAATGCCCCCCGCCTCCTAAATGCCCCCCTGCCTCCTAAATGCCCCCCCGCCTCCTAAATGCCCCCCGCCTCCTAAATGCCCCCTGCCTCCTAAATGCCCCCCCGCCTCCTAAATGCCCCCCTGCCTCCTAAATGCCCCCCCCGCCTCCTAAATGCCCCCCTGCCTCCTAAATGCCCCCTGCCTCCTAAATGCCCCCCGCCTCCTAAATGCCCCCTGCCTCCTAAATGCCCCCCCGCCTCCTAAATGCCCCCCCTCCTCCTAAATGCCCCCCTGCCTCCTAAATGCCCCCCTGCCTCCTAAATGCCCCCCGCCTCCTAAATGCCCCCTGCCTCCTAAATGCCCCCCCGCCTCCTAAATGCCCCCTGCCTCCTAAATGCCCCCCTTGCACCATATAGGGAACAGAGTGCCATTTGGAACACATTTATTAGGAGAGGAAATATATTAAAAACATTGACAGTTGGCCCCAGAGACAGGACATGACATTCTGGAACAATCATGGCATCTCTTAGGACTCTCTCACCACATACAGGTGTGTGTGTTTGTGTGTGTTTGCGCGTGTTAATTCACCTCTGAGGAGAGCATAGCCAGGAATCCGATGGTTCGACATTCCACACTCTCCATCCACAGGAGAGCGTTACGATTGTACTCCCCTCGGAACTTCACATCAAACACACCGACAAAAAACAGGTACACACCCATGAGACAGTCTGCACCTGAGGGGGGGGGAGAATGAGAACGAGAGAGAGAACGAGAGAGAGAGAGAGAGAGAGAGAGAGAGAGAGAGAGAGAGAGAGAGAGAGAGAGAGAGAGAGAGAGAGAGAGAGAGAGAGAGAGAGAGAGAGAGAGAGAGAGAGAGAGAGAATGAGAGAGAGAACGAGGGAGAGAGAGAGGGAGAGAGAGAGGGAGAGAGAACGAGAGAAAGAACGAGAGAGAGAAAATGGGAGAGAGAACGAGAGAAAGAACGAGAGAGAGAGAGAGAGAACGAGAGAGAGAACGAGAGAGAGAGAACGAGAGAGAGAAAATGAGAGAGAGAACGAGAGAGAGAGAACGAGAGAGAGAGAGAGAGAACGAGAGAGAGAGAGAGAGAACGAGAGAGAGAGAGAGAGAGAGAGAGAGAGAGAGAGAGAGAGAGAATGAGAGAGAGAGAGAACGAGAATGAGAACGAGAATGAGAACGAGAGAGAGAATGAGAGAGAGAGAGAACGAGAGAGAGAACGAGAGAGAGAGAGAACGAGAGAGAGAACGAGAGAGAGAGAGAGAGAGAGAGAGAGAGAGAGAGAGAGAGAGAGAGAGAGAGAGAGAGAGAGAGAGATGAGAGAGAGAGAGAACGAGAGAGAGAGAATGAGAGAGAGAGAGAACGAGAGAGAGAACGAGAGAGAGAGAGAACGAGAGAGAGAACGAGAGAGAGAGAGAGAGAGAGAGAGAGAGAGAGAGAGAGAGAGAGAGAGAGAGAGAGAGAGAGAGAGAGAGAGAGAGAGAGAGAGAGAGAGAGAGAGAGAGAGAGAGAGAGAGAGAACGAGAGAGAGAGAGAGAGAGAGAGAGAGAGAGAGAGAGAGAGAGAGAGAGAGAGAGAGAGAGAGAGAGAGAGAGAGAGAGACAAGAGAGCGAGAATGAGAGAGAGAAAAGGGCAACCAGTGAAGAACAAACACCATTGTAAATACAACCCATATTTATGCTTATTCATTTTATCTTGTGTCCTTTAACTATTTGTACATTGTATATATATATATAATATGACATTTGTAATGTCTTTACTGTTTTTAAACTTCTGTGTGTAATGTTTACTGTTAATTTTTGTTGTTTTTCACTTTATATATTCACTTTGTATGTTGTCTACCTCACTTGCTTTGGCAATGTTAACACATGTTTCCCATGCCAATAAAGCCCTTGAATTGAATTGAATTGAAATTGAGTGGATTAGACAGTGCTATAATTACGTTCCAGATTGGTCTTCTTCTACTACTTGTATGATTTGGTAAACAGGGGGGGGGGGTGTATACTGCCACCTAGAGGGTGTTGTTTGAATAGGAATAAAAGCCAAGGTTGACTATCTTCTACCACCTGCAGTTATGGAATGTTTGCTCACAAGTATAATTCTAATGGCTGATCCCTCCTAATGACCTGGATGGAATTATGGGGTGGACGTTGGACTAGTAACCGAAAGGTTGCAAGATCGAATCCCCGAACTGACAAGGTACAAATCTGTCGTTCTGCCCCTGAACAGGCAGTGAACCCACTGTTGCTAGGCCATCATTGAAAATAATAATTTGTTCTTAACTTACTTGCCTAGTTAAATAAAGGTCAAATAAAACATAAATGTGATCCTTCCTTAACCAAGAGGAAGTCCCACTTCAAAATGAAGAATGTTCTCAATGGCGCTGCCCCCTCACCTAAAAGACACTAGAGGCCTCTATCTCTCTGATTAAACCCTTCTTCCTCTTCTCACTATGTAGCAGTTCAATGCTCAGTTTCCCATTCCACATTAGTGTTCTCATGTGTGTCTGATGACCAGTTTCCAGCTTGTTAGACTGTCTTAAGAATTAGAGGGAGGGGGTAGAGAAATAGGGGTAGAGAGGGAGGTAGGAGGCATTTAACAGATATTTTATTAAATGGTGTCATGACTCTCGTGGGTTGAAGAAGGAGAAAAGGTGCAGCGTTCATGATATTTATTAAACTGAACAACAGTTCGGAAAATAACCCACCACAAAATACAGGTGGGAAAATGGCTGCCTAAGTATGATTCCCAATCCCAGTCCCTGACCACACCCGGCCAAAACATAGAAATAAAGAAACTAGAATGCCCACCCTAGTCACACCCTGGTCTAACCAAAATAGAGAATAAAAGGCCAGGGCGTGACAAATGGATGTGACTTATTAATGCAAAGGATACAGATATAAATATTATATTTATATAATATATATATATAATATATATAAATATATATATATTTATATAAATATTACTTGACAATAACTCAAAAGATGTGAAAGAGTATTTTTCTTTGTCGTGTTCCCTTCCATACTGCAGTGTTTAATCTAATGCATTCTGGGAATTTTTTTCTGATATTTTAAAAATATATAAAGAGAATTATGAATTATTGTAGACAACCCACAAGACGACCTCAGACTATTTCCAGGACCATTGTAATTATAAAACATGTTTTTTAGAAGGAATAATGTTTCAACCTTATGCTACACGGCAGTTGTAACCATACTTATCTTTTGTAATAATAATTGTAAATAAAAATACATACATGATGTCAACATAAACATTACTATGCTGATGTGTAGAAAGTAAGTCATTTAAATTGAATTAAGTTCTACTTCATTTATTTTCCACGGGACGGTTAAACTAACGTAGGCTAATGCGATTAGCATGAGGTTGAGCTAACGTAGGCTAAGGTGATTAGCATGAGGTTGAGCTAACATAGGCTAAGGTGATTAGCATGAGGTTGAGCTAACGTAGGCTAAGGTGATTAACATGAGGTTGAGCTAACGAAGGCTAAGGTGGTTAGCATGAGGTTGAACTAACGTAGGCTAAGGTGATTAACATGAGGTTGAGCTAAGGTGATTAGCATGAGGTTGAGCTAACGTAGGCTAAGGTGATTAGCATGAGGTTGAGCTAACGTAGGCTAAGGTGATTAGCATGAGGTTGAGCTAACGTAGGCTAAGGTGATTAGCATGAGGTTGAGCTAACGTAGGCTAAGGTGATTAGCATGAGGTTGAGCTAACGTAGGCTAAGGTGATTAGCATGAGGTTGAGCTAACATAGGCTAAGGTGATTAGCATGAGGTTGAGCTAACGTAGGCTAAGGTGATTAGCATGAGGTTGTAAGTTACCAGAATATTTCGTAGGACATAGACATATCTGATATTGGCACAACGCTTAAACAGTAGCTATTTACAGTGAAGTAATACCATGCTATTGTTTGAAGAGAGTGCACAATGTTGAACATAAAAAGTTATTAAAAAACAAATTAGGCATATTTGGGCAGTCTTGATACAACATTATGTACAGAAATGCAATAGTTCATTGGATCAGTCTAAAACTTTTCACATACACTGAAAAACAAGTGTTGAATCCTTAAGAGGCTGTTGTCATTTAGATCTGCCTGGCCTGCTGAGTTTCATTTAGACCTGCCTGGCCTGCTGAGTTTCATTTAGACCTGCCTGGCCTGCTGAGTTTCATTTAGACCTGCCTGGCCTGCTGAGTTTCATTTAGACCTGCCTGGCCTGCTGAGTTTCATTTAGACCTGCCTGGCCTGCTGAGTGTCATTCAGACCTGCCTGGCCTGCTGAGTTTCATTTAGACCTGCCTGGCCTGCTGAGTTTCATTCAGACCTGCCTGGCCTGCTGAGTTTCATTCAGACCTGCCTGGCCTGCTGAGTTTCATTCAGACCTGCCTGGCCTGCTGAGTTTCATTCAGACCTGCCTGGCCTGCTGAGTTTCATTCAGACCTGCCTGGCCTGCTGAGTGTCATTCAGACCTCCCTGGTCTGCTGAGTTTCATTCAGACCTGCCTGGCCTGCTGAGCCATTTACCTTGACAGAGATCTACACTGGAGAGATAGAAGGGAGCTGTAAGGATCTGGCCACCTGGACATAGAGAGATGAGGCTGCATAATCAAATCAGGTTTTCCAATTTGACTTGCCGAATACAACAGGTGTAGACTTTACCTTTCCCAACAGAGTTAAAACATAAGAAAACATTAGAAAACAAGAAAAAAAGGCAATAGTAACACAAAAAAATAAAAATGATGAGGATGTACAAAAATACATATATACACACAAATATATTATATATACAATATACAGTCGTGGTCAAAAGTTTTGAGAATGACACAAATATTAATTTTCACAAAGTTTGCTGCTTCAGTGTCTTTAGATATTTTTGTCAGATGTTACTGAAGTATAATTACAAGCATTTCATAAGTGTCAAAGGCTTTTATTGACAATTACATGAAGTTGATGCAGAGTCAATATTTGCAGTGTTGAACCTTCTTTTTCAAGTCCTCTGCAATCCACTCTGGCATGCTGTCAATTAACCTCTGGGCCACATCCTGACTGATGGCAGCCCATTCTTGCATAATCAATACTTGGAGTTTGTCAGAACTTGAGGATTGACCACAAGTTCTCGATGGGATTAAGGTCTTGGGAGTTTCTTGCTATGGACCCAAAATATTGATGTTTTGTTCCCCGAGCCACTTAGTTATCACTTATGGCAAGGTGCTCCATCATGCTGGAAAAGGCATTGTTCATCACCAAACTGTTCCTGGATGGTTGGGAGAAGTTGCTCTCGGAGGATGTGTTGGTACCATTCTTTATTCATGGCTGTGTTCTTAGGCAAAATTGTGAGTGAGCCCACTCACTTGGCTGAGAAGCAACCCCACACATGAATGGTCTCAGGATGCTTTACTGTTGGCATGACACAGGACTGATGGTAGCGCTCACCTTGTCTTCTCCGGACAAGCTTTTTTCCGGATGCCCCAAACAATCGGAAAGTGGATTCATCAGAGAAAATTACTTTACCCCAGTCCTCAGCAGTCCAATCCCTGTACCTTCTGCCCTTCTTGACACCAGGCCATCCTCCAAAAGTCTTCGCCTCATTGTGCGTGCAGATGCACTCACACCTGCCTGCTGCCATTCCTGAGCAAGCTCTGTACTGGTGGTGCCCCGATCCCACAGCTGAATCAACTTTAGGAGACGGTCCTGGCGCTTACTGGACTTTCTTGGGCGCCCTGAAGTCTTCTTCAAAACAATTGAACCGCTCTCCTTGAAGTTCTTGATGATCCGATAAATGATTGATTTAGGTGCAATCTTACTGGCAGCAATATCCTTGCTTGTAAAGCCCTTTTTGTGCAAAGCAGTGATGACGGCACGTGTTTCCTTGCAGGTAACCATGGTTGACCGAGGAAGAACAATGATTCCAAGCACCACCCTCCTTTTGAAGCTTCCAGTCTGTTATTCGAACTCAATCAGCATGACAGAGTGAACTCCAGCCTTGTCCTCGTCAACACTCACACCTGTGTTAACAGGAGAATCACTAACATGATGTCAGCTGGTCCTTTTGTGGCAGGGCTGAAATGCAGTGGAAATGTTTTTTGGGGGATTCAGTTTGCAACTTTGCAATAAATTGCAATTCATCTGATCACTCTTCATAACATTCTGGAGTATATGCAAATCGCCATCATACAAACTGAAGCAGCAGACTTTATGAAAATTAATATTTGTGTCACTCTCAAAACTTTTGGCTACAACTGTACAATAACGAGGCTGTTACAGTCAAATAACAATAACGAGGCTGTTACAGTGAAATAACAATAACGAGGCTGTTACAGTGAAATAACAATAACGAGGCTGTTACAGTGAAATAACAATAACGAGGCTGTCTCAGTGAAATAACAATAACGAGGCTGTCACAGTGAAATATCAATAACGAGGCTGTCTCAGTGAAATAACAATAACGAGGCTGTTACAGTGTAATATCAATACTCTCGAACCACTACACTGCCGCCCCTACACTCTAACCACTAGGCTACCTAACCCCACTACACTCTAACCATTAGGCTAAATGTCCCCCTACACTCTAACCACTAGACTACATAACCCCCCTACACTCTAACCACTAGGCTACCTAACCCCCTACACTCTAACCACTAGACTACCTGCCGTCCCTACACTCTAACCACTAGACTACCTGCCCCCCCTACACTCTAACCACTAGACTACCTGCCCCCACTACACTCTAACCACTAGACTACATAACCCCCCTACACTCTAACCACTAGGCTACCTAACCCCCTACACTCTAACCACTAGACTACCTGCCCCCCCTACACTCTAACCACTAGACTACCTGCCCCCCTACACTCTAACCACTAGACTACCTGCCCCACCCCCTACACTCTAACCACTAGACTACCTGCCGTCCCTACACTCTAACCACTAGACTACCTGCCCCCCCCCCCCACACTCTAAACACTAGACTACCTGCCCCCTACACTCTAACCATTAGACTACCTGCCCCCTCTACACTCTAACCACTAGACTACCTGCCCCCCTACACTCTAACCACTAGGCTACCTGCCTCCCCTACACTCTAACCACTAGGCTACCTGCCCCCCCCCCCTACACTCTAACCACTAGACTACCTGCAACCCCAAATGAGAGGGAGACCAACAAATCTAATTTCTAGCTGGCCTAAAGGTTATTCCACGAGCTGAGGCATAACAACTGAAATGATTTCCCCCCAGGTCAGTGGAGACCCACGGGACCTCCAGAACCAGCTGGTCCAGAGAGCGGTTTTGAATATGTCTTGACCTCCAGAACAGCCAGACCAGAGAGTACGTGAGCAGAGTTCGGGTGGGGGCTACAAAAACTAGCCAACGCTGAGCCCTTCTGCAAGTCAGAGCCGACAGAACTATACAAAATGCGCTGATGTTCTGAAAAATTGTCCCTAGTGATGAAGGACAGACTGACTCTAAAGGTTATAAAACAGAGGCTGCAGCTGTAGATTGTATTTTCAAATCAGGCTCCATTCAACGAGCAGACAAGAGGTTACTCAGGGTCTTTATTACGAGACCTAGAGGACAACAGGAACTTGGTTTTAGTAGCATTTAGCTATTTAGTTTAATTAATCAGTAAGCCATTTTTTAAATTGAGTCTAAACAATGCTCAAGGATATGTGCTAGGCCAGTTACGACCCTCTATAGCAGGACCTCTAAACTATCTACTTCCCTCTGCAGCAGGACCTCTATACAATCTACTACCCTCTATAGTAGGACCTCTAAACTATCTACTACCCTCTGTAGCAGGACCTCTACACCATCTACTCCCCTCTGTAGCAGGACCTCTACACTATCTACTACCCTCTGCAGCAGGACCTCTACACTATCTACTACCCTCTGCAGCAGGATCTATGCACTATCTACTACCCTCTGCAGCAGGACCTCTACACTATCTACTACCCTCTGCAGTGCCTTGCGGTCAGATGTCAAGCAGTTGCCATACCAGGCGGTGATGCAGCCAGTCAAGATGCTCTCGACGGTGCAGCTGTATTACCTTTTGATGATCTGAGGACCCATGCCTAATTTTTCTGAGGGGGAAAAGGTTTTGTCGTGCCCTCTTCACGACTGTTTTGGTGTGTTTGGACCATGATAGATCGTTGGTGATCCTGGACACAGAGAAACTTAAAGCTCTCGACTTGCTCCACTACGGCCCCGTCGAACGTAATGACGATGTTGGGAGTCGTGCGCTGCCAGGGAGTCGTGGGTGAACAGGGAACAAGTCTGTAGGTGGCTGGTGATGGAGATCTGGAAGGACAAAGCACGCACCCCTGAGGGTCCTCAGTGTTGAGGGTCAGCGTGGTGGAGCGGGTGGTTGCATACCTTCACCACCTGGGGTCGGGCCCATTAGGACGTTCAAGGATCCAGTTGCAGAGGTAGGGGTTTATTCCCAGGGTCCTTCGCTTAGTGATGAGCTTGAAGGGCACTATGGTGTTGAACGCCGAGCTGTAGTAAATGAACAGCATTGTCACCTAGGTGTTCCTTTTGTCCAGGTGGGAAAGGGCAGTGTGGAGTGCGATTGAGATTGCGTCATCTGTGGATCTGTTGGGGATTGGAGTGGGTCTGGAATGAGGGTGTTAATGTGAGCCTATCAAAGTTTTTCATGGAACAGATGTGCCACGGGGTGCAACTCATTTATGCAGCTCGTCAACATCCTGGTAATCCATCTGGCCCTGCGACCTAGTGAACGTTAACCTGTTTAAAGGTCTTACTCACATCGGCTATGGACAGTGTGATAACATAGTCGTCTGGGAAAGCCGGTGCTCTCATGTACGGTTCAGTATTGCTTGCCACAAAGAGAGCATAGAAGGAATGTATCTCGTCTGGTAAGCTCATGTCACCGGGCAGCTCGCTTTTGGGTTTCCCTTTATAATCCATGATAGTTTGCAAGCCCTGCCACATCACAAGAAAGAGAGAGCCCTGCCACATCACAAGAAAGAGAGAGCCCTGCCACATCACAAGAAAGAGAGAGCCCTGTCACATCACAAGAAAGAGAGAGCCCTGTCACATCACAAGAAAGAGAGAGCCCTGCCACATCACAAGAAAGAGAGAGCCCTGTCACATCACAAGAAAGAGAGAGCCCTGCCACATCACAAGAAAGAGAGAGCCCTGTCACATCACAAGAAAGAGAGAGCCCTGTCACATCACAAGAAAGAGAGAGCCCTGCCACATCACAAGAAAGAGAGAGCCCTGTCACATCACAAGAAAGAGAGAGCCCTGCCACATCAGAAGAAAGAGAGAGCCCTGTCACATGACAAGAAAGAGAGAGCCCTGTCACATCACAAGAAAGAGAGAGCCCTGTCACATCACAAGAAAGAGAGAGCCCTGCCACATCACAAGAAAGAGAGAGCCCTGCCACATCACAAGAAAGAGAGAGCCCTGTCACATCACAAGAAAGAGAGAGCCCTGTCACATCACAAGAAAGAGAGAGCCCTGTCACATCACAAGAAAGAGAGAGCCCTGTCACATCACAAGAAAGAGAGAGCCCTGTCACATCACAAGAAAGAGAGAGCCCTGCCACATCACAAGAAAGAGAGAGCCCTGTCACATCACAAGAAAGAGAGAGCCCTGCCACATCACAAGAAAGAGAGAGCCCTGTCACATCACAAGAAAGAGAGAGCCCTGCCACATCAGAAGAAAGAGAGAGCCCTGCCACATCACAAGAAAGAGAGAGCCCTGTCACATCAGAAGAAAGAGAGAGCCCTGTCACATGACAAGAAAGAGAGAGCCCTGTCACATCGAAAGAGAGAGCCCTGTCACATCACAAGATAGAGAGAGCCCTGTCACATGACAAGAAATAGAGAGCCCTGTCACATCACAAGAAAGAGAGAGCCCTGCCACATCAGAAGAAAGAGAGAGCCCTGTCACATGACAAGAAAGAGAGAGCCCTGTCACATGACAAGAAAGAGAGAGCCCTGTCACATCGAAAGAGAGAGCCCTGTCACATCACAAGATAGAGAGAGCCCTGTCACATCACAAGAAAGAGAGAGCCCTGCCACATCACAAGAAAGAGAGAGCCCTGTCACATCACAAGAAAGAGAGAGCCCTGCCACATCAGAAGAAAGAGAGAGCCCTGTCACATGACAAGAAAGAGAGAGCCCTGTCACATCACAAGATAGAGAGAGCCCTGTCACATCACAAGAAAGAGAGAGCCCTGCCACATCAGAAGAAAGAGAGAGCCCTGTCACATGACAAGAAAGAGAGAGCCCTGTCACACCTGGTAGAGAGTGTACTGATAGAGACCTGGTAGAGACCTGGTAGAGAATGTACTGGTAGAGACCTGGTAGAGAATGTACTGGTTGAGACCTGGTAGAGAGTGTACTGGTAGAGACTAGGTAGAGAATGTACTGGTAGAGACCTGGTAGAGACCTGGTAGAGAATGTACTGGTAGAGAATGTACTGGTAGAGACCTGGTAGAGAATGTACTGGTAGAGACCTGGTAGAGAATGTACTGGTAGAGACCTGGTAGATAATGTACTGGTAGAGACCTGGTAGAGAATGTACTGGTAGAGACCTGGTAGAGAGTGTACTGGTAGAGACCTGGTAGAGAATGTACTGGTAGAGACCTGGTAGAGAATGTACTGGTAGAGACCTGGTAGAGACCTGGTAGAGACCTGGTAGAGAATGTACTGGTAGAGACCTGGTAGAGACCTGGTAGAGAATGTACTGGTAGAGACCTGGTAGAGAATGTACTGGTAGAGACCTGGTAGAGACCTGGTAGAGAATGTACTGGTAGAGACCTGGTAGAGACCTGGTAGAGAATGTACTGGTAGAGACCTGGTAGAGAGTGTACTGGTAGAGACCTGGTAGAGAATGTACTGGTAGAGACCTGGTAGAATGTACTGGTAGAGACCTGGTAGAGAATGTACTGGTAGAGACCTGGTAGAGAATGTACTGGTAGAGACCTGGTAGAATGTACTGGTAGAGACCTGGTAGAGATTGTACTGGTAGAGACCTGGTAGAGAGTGTACTGGTAGAGACCTGGTAGAGAATGTACTGGTAGAGACCTGGTAGAGACCTGGTCGAGAATGTACTGGTAGAGACCTGGTAGAGAATGTACTGATAGAGACCTGGTAGAGAATGTACTGATAGAGACCTGGTCGAGACCTGGTAGAGAGTGTACTGGTAGAGACCTGGTAGAGAATGTACTGATAGAGACCTGGTAGAGAATGTACTGATAGAGACCTGGTAGAGAATGTACTGGTAGAGACCTGGTCGAGAGTTCCAGAACGAGAACAAAAGCAGATAGTAGATTGTTGTGATAGAAGAGAGAGTTAAGAGAGAAAATAGGAGAGGGGAAAATAGGCTGCTACCGGTCCCCAAGAAAACAAAGAGAAGAAGAGAGGAGAGGAAGGTGGTATGAGAGATGAAGGGGTAATGAATGACAGATGAGTAACAGCAGTTTGTTGTGACAGCAGGTCCAGAGAGAGAGAGAGATAGAAAGAGAGAGATAGAAAGAGAGAGAGTCCGTGTGTGTGTGTGTGTGTGTGTGTATGCATCTATAAACAGTACATATAACTCACAGCAGAGGACTTTGATGCAGGCGGCGTGCAGGTTGTTCTCCGCTCTGATCAGGGATCTCATCCCGATGACGAAGAGGTTCCCGAAGCATGTGATGAAGGCCATGACCCACACAGAGACCCTGAGCACCACGTTGGCTAACAGGTCCTCGAAGGAAGAGATACCGTCCGTGTTGGGCTTACACGTTCTCACGTGGGGCGCATAGGAACAGTATTGGAAGGTCTTGAAGTAGCTACGGAGAGGAGAGGAAGGGGTGGGGGATAGGAGGAGAGGAGAGGAAGGGTTGGGGGATAGGAGGAGAGGAGAGGAAGGGTTGGGGGATAGGAGGAGAGGAGAGGAAGGGTTGGGGGATAGGAGGAGAGGAGAGGAAGGGGTGGGGGATAGGAGGAGAGGAGAGGAAGGGGTGGGGGATAGGAGGAGAGGAGAGGAAGGGTTGGGGGATAGGAGGAGAGGAGAGGAAGGGGTGGGGATAGGAGGAGAGGAGAGGAAGGGTTGGGGGATAAGAGGAGAGGAGAAGAAGGGGTGGGGGATAGGAGGAGAGGAGAGGAAGGGGTGGGGATAGGAGGAGAGGAAGGAAGGGTGGGGATAAGAGGAGAGGAGAGGAAGGGATGGGGATAGGAGGAGAGGAGAGGAAGGGATGGGGATAGGAGGAGAGGAGAGGAGAGGAAGGGGTGGGGGATAGGAGGAGAGGAGAGGAAGGGGGGGGGGGATAGGAGGAGAGGAGAGGAAGGGGTGGGGATAGGAGGAGAGGAGAGGAAGGGGTGGGGATAGGAGGAGAGAGAGGAAGGGGTGGGGATAGGAGGAGAGAGAGGAAGGGGTGGGGATAGGAGGAGAGGAGAGGAAGGGGTGGGGATAGGAGGAGAGGAGAGGAAGGGGTGGGGATAGGAGGAGAAGAGAAGGTGGGGTGGGGGATAAGAGGAGAGGAAGGAAAGGGGATAAGAGAGGAAGGGGTGGGGATAGGAGGAGAGCAGAGGAGAGGAGAGGAGACGAGACGAGGTGAGGAGAGGAGAGATTATTGCTTCTCTCACTCACTCTCTCTTTCCTTTTCTTTCCTCTGTGTGTTGTCAGATGTTTCATGAGTAACTGAGCTGTAGTTTGGATAATGGAAACTGCAAAATGTGATATACAGGACATATAGTATAGAATGTGATGAACATGTAGTATCGAATGTGATGTACATATAGTATAGAATGTGATGTACAGGACATATAGTATAGAATGTGATGTACAGGACATATAGTATAGAATGTGATGTACAGGACATATAGTATAGAATGTGATGTACAGGACATATAGTATCGAATGTGATGTACAGGACATATAGTATAGAATGTGATGTACAGGACATATAGTATAGAATGTGATGTACAGGACATATAGTATAGAATGTGATATACAGGACATATAGTATAGAATGTGATATACAGGACATATAGTATAGAATGTGATGAACATATAGTATAGAATGTGATATACAGGACATATAGTATAGAATGTGATGAACATATAGTATAGAATGTGATATACAGGACATATAGTATAGAATGTGATATACAGGACATATAGTATAGAATGTGATATACAGGACATATAGTATAGAATGTGATGAACATATAGTATAGAATGTGATATACAGGACATATAGTATAGAATGTGATATACAGGACATATAGTATAGAATGTGATGAACATATAGTATAGAATGTGATGTACAGGACATATAGTATAGAATGTGATGTACAGGACATATAGTATAGAATGTGATATACAGGACATATAGTATAGAATGTGATGAACATATAGTATAGAATGTGATGAACATATAGTATAGAATGTGATATACAGGACATATAGTATAGAATGTGATGAACATATAGTATAGAATGTGATGAACATATGGTATAGAATGTGATATACAGGACATATAGTATAGAATGTGATGAACATATAGTATAGAATGTGATATACAGGACATATAGTATAGAATGTGATGAACATATAGTATAGAATGTGATGAACATATGGTATAGAATGTGATATACAGGACATATAGTATAGAATGTGATGTACAGGACATATAGTATAGAATGTGATATACAGGACATATAGTATAGAATGTGATATACAGGACATATAGTATAGAATGTGATGTACAGGACATATAGTATAGAATGTGATATACAGGACATATAGTATAGAATGTGATGAACATATAGTATAGAATGTGACATACAGGACATATAGTATAGAATGTGATGAACATATAGTATAGAATGTGATGTACAGGACATATAGTATAGAATGTGATGTACAGGACATATAGTATAGAATGTGATGTACAGTACATATAGTATAGAATGTGATATACAGGACATATAGTATAGAATGTGATGAACAGGACATATAGTATAGAATGTGATGAACATATAGTATAGAATGTGATGTACAGGACATATAGTATAGAATGTGATATACAGGACATATAGTATAGAATGTGATGAACATATAGTATAGAATGTGATGTACAGGACATATAGTATAGAATGTGATATACAGGACATATAGTATAGAATGTGATGAACATATAGTATAGAATGTGATATACAGGACATATACTATAGAATGTGATGTACAGGACATATAGTATAGAATGTGATGAACATATAGTATAGAATGTGATATACAGGACATATAGTATAGAATGTGATATACAGGACATATAGTATAGAATGTGATGTACAGGACATATAGTATAGAATGTGATATACAGGACATATAGTATAGAATGTGATATACAGGACATATAGTATAGAATGTGATGAACATATAGTATAGAATGTGATATACAGGACATATAGTATAGAATGTGATGTACAGGACATGTATAGAATGATGAACATATAGTATAGAATGTGATATACAGGACATATAGTATAGAATGTGATGAACATATGGTATAGAATGTGATATACAGGACATATAGTATAGAATGTGATGTACAGGACATATAGTATAGAATGTGATGAACATATGGTATAGAATGTGATATACAGGACATATAGTATAGAATGTGATATACAGGACATATAGTATAGAATGTGATGAACATATAGTATAGAATGTGATATACAGGACATATAGTATAGAATGTGATGTACAGGACATATAGTATAGAATGTGATATACAGGACATATAGTATAGAATGTGATATACAGGACATATAGTATAGAATGTGATGATATAGGACATATAGTATAGAATGTGATATACAGGACATATAGTATAGAATGTGATGAACATATAGTATAGAATGTGATGTACAGGACATATAGTATAGAATGTGATATACAGGACATATAGTATAGAATGTGATATACAGGACATATAGTATAGAATGTGATGAACATATAGTATAGAATGTGATGTACAGGACATATAGTATAGAATGTGATGATATAGTATAGAATGTGATATACAGGACATATAGTATAGAATGTGATGTACAGGACATATAGTATAGAATGTGATGTACAGGACATATAGTATAGAATGTGATGAACATACAGGACATATAGTATAGAATGTGATATACAGGACATATAGTATAGAATGTGATGAACATATAGTATAGAATGTGATGTACAGGACATATAGTATAGAATGTGATGTACAGGACATATAGTATAGAATGTGATATACAGGACATATAGTATAGAATGTGATATACAGGACATATAGTATAGAATGTGATGAACATATGTATAGAATGTGATGAACATATGATAGAATGTGATATACAGGACATATAGTATAGAATGTGATGTACAGGACATATAGTATAGAATGTGATGACAGGACATATAGTATAGAATGTGATATACAGGACATATAGTATAGAATGTGATATACAGGACATATAGTATAGAATGTGATGTACAGGACATATAGTATAGAATGTGATATACAGGACATATAGTATAGAATGTGATGAACATATAGTATAGAATGTGATGAACATATAGTATAGAATGTGATGTACAGGACATATAGTATAGAATGTGATGTACAGGACATATAGTATAGAATGTGATGTACAGTACATATAGTATAGAATGTGATATACAGGACATATACTATAGAATGTGATATACAGGACATATAGTATAGAATGTGATGAACATATAGTATAGAATGTGATGTACAGGACATATAGTATAGAATGTGATATACAGGACATATAGTATAGAATGTGATGAACATATAGTATAGAATGTGATATACAGGACATATAGTATAGAATGTGATATACAGGACATATAGTATAGAATGTGATGAACATATAGTATAGAATGTGATATACAGGACATATAGTATAGAATGTGATGTAC
This sequence comes from Oncorhynchus gorbuscha, assembly GCF_021184085.1. Taxonomy (NCBI): domain Eukaryota; kingdom Metazoa; phylum Chordata; class Actinopteri; order Salmoniformes; family Salmonidae; genus Oncorhynchus; species Oncorhynchus gorbuscha. Next base: position 108,380,055 of record NC_060174.1, on the reverse strand, counting down.
AGGACATATAGTATAGAATGTGATGAACATATAGTATAGAATGTGATATACAGGACATATAGTATAGAATGTGATATACAGGACATATAGTATAGAATGTGATGTACAGGACATATAGTATAGAATGTGATATACAGGACATATAGTATAGAATGTGATATACAGGACATATAGTATAGAATGTGATGAACATATAGTATAGAATGTGATATACAGGACATATAGTATAGAATGTGATGTACAGGACATATAGTATAGAATGTGATGAACATATACTATAGAATGTGATATACAGGACATATAGTATAGAATGTGATGAACATATGGTATAGGACATATAGTATAGAATGTGATGTACAGGACATATAGTATAGAATGTGATGAACATATGGTATAGAATGTGATATACAGGACATATAGTATAGAATGTGATATACAGGACATATAGTATAGAATGTGATATACAGGACATATAGTATAGAATGTGATATACAGGACATATAGTATAGAATGTGATGTACAGGACATATAGTATAGAATGTGATATACAGGACATATAGTATAGAATGTGATATACAGGACATATAGTATAGAATGTGATGACATATAGTATAGAATGTGATGTACAGGACATATAGTATAGAATGTGATGTACAGGACATATAGTATAGAATGTGATATACAGGACATATAGTATAGAATGTGATGAACATATAGTATAGAATGTGATGTACAGGACATATAGTATAGAATGTGATATACAGGACATATAGTATAGAATGTGATGTACAGGACATATAGTATAGAATGTGATGACAGGACATATAGTATAGAATGTGATATACAGGACATATAGTATAGAATGTGATGAACATATAGTATAGAATGTGATAACATATAGTATAGAATGTGATGTACAGGACATATAGTATAGAATGTGATGTACAGGACATATAGTATAGAATGTGATGAACATATGGTATAGAATGTGATATACAGGACATATAGTATAGAATGTGATGGACATATAGTATAGAATGTGATGAACATATAGTATAGAATGTGATGACAGGACATATGTATAGAATGTGATATACAGGACATATAGTATAGAATGTGATGAACAGGACATATAGTATAGAATGTGATGAACATATAGTATAGAATGTGATGAACATATAGTATAGAATGTGATGTACAGGACATATAGTATAGAATGTGATATACAGGACATATAGTATAGAATGTGATATACAGGACATATAGTATAGAATGTGATATACAGGACATATAGTATAGAATGTGATATACAGGACATATAGTATAGAATGTGATATACAGGACATATAGTATAGAATGTGATGAACATATAGTATAGAATGTGATGTACAGGACATATAGTATAGAATGTGATATACAGGACATATAGTATAGAATGTGATATACAGGACATATAGTATAGAATGTGATATACAGGACATATAGTATAGAATGTGATGAACATATACTATAGAATGTGATATACAGGACATATAGTATAGAATGTGATGAACATATGGTATAGAATGTGATATACAGGACATATAGTATAGAATGTGATGTACAGGACATATAGTATAGAATGTGATGAACATATGGTATAGAATGTGATATACAGGACATATAGTATAGAATGTGATGTACAGGACATATAGTATAGAATGTGATATACAGGACATATAGTATAGAATGTGATATACAGGACATATAGTATAGAATGTGATATACAGGACATATAGTATAGAATGATATACAGGACATATAGTATAGAATGTACAGGACATATAGTATAGAATGTGATGAACATATAGTATAGAATGTGATGTACAGGACATATAGTATAGAATGTGATGTACAGGACATATAGTATAGAATGTGATATACAGGACATATAGTATGAATGTGATATACAGGACATATAGTATAGAATGTGATGTACAGGACATATAGTATAGAATGTGATGAACATATGGACATATAGTATAGAATGTGATATACAGGACATATAGTATAGAATGTGATGAACATATAGTATAGAATGTGATGTACAGGACATATAGTATAGAATGTGATGTACAGGACATATAGTATAGAATGTGATATACAGGACATATAGTATAGAATGTGATGAACATATAGTATAGAATGTGATGTACAGGACATATAGTATAGAATGTGATATACAGGACATATAGTATAGAATGTGATATACAGGACATATAGTATAGAATGTGATGTACAGGACATATAGTATAGAATGTGATGTACAGGACATATAGTATAGAATGTGATATACAGGACATATAGTATAGAATGTGATGAACATATAGTATAGAATATATACAGGACATATAGTATAGATGTGATATACAGGACATATAGTATAGAATGTGATGAACAGGACATATAGTATAGAATGTGATGAACATATGGTATAGAATGTGATATACAGGACATATAGTATAGAATGTGATATACAGGACATATAGTATAGAATGTGATATACAGGACATATAGTATAGAATATAGAATATAGTGATGTATGAACAGGACATATAGTATAGAATGTGATATACAGGACATATAGTATAGAATGTGATATACAGGACATATAGTATAGAATGTGATATACAGGACATATAGTATAGAATGTGATATACAGGACATATAGTATAGAATGTGATGAACAGGACATATAGTATAGAATGTGATATACAGGACATATAGTATAGAATGTGATGTACAGGACATATAGTATAGAATGTGAATGTATAGAATGTGATATACAGGACATATAGTATAGAATGTGATGAACATATAGTATAGAATGTGATATACAGGACATATAGTATAGAATGTGATATACAGGACATATAGTATAGAATGTGATATACAGGACATATAGTATAGAATGTGATGTACAGGACATATAGTATAGAATGTGATGTACAGGACATATAGTATAGAATGTGATATACAGGACATATAGTATAGAATGTATAGTATAGAATGTGATATACAGGACATATAGTATAGAATGTGATGAACAGGACATATAGTATAGAATGTGATATACAGGACATATAGTATAGAATGTGATATACAGGACATATAGTATAGAATGTGATGAACATATGGTATAGAATGTGATATACAGGACATATAGTATAGAATGTGATGTACAGGACATATAGTATAGAATGTGATATACAGGACATATAGAATGTGATGTATAGAATGTGATATACAGGACATATAGTATAGAATGTGATGTACAGGACATATAGTATAGAATGTGATGAACATATAGTATAGAATGTGATGACAGGACATATAGTATAGAATGTGATGAACATATAGTATAGAATGTGATGTACAGGACATATAGTATAGAATGTGATACAGGACATATAGTATAGAATGTGATGTACAGGACATATAGTATAGAATGTGATATACAGGACATATAGTATAGAATGTGATATACAGGACATATAGTATAGAATGTGAATGTGATATAGTATAGAATGGATGAACATATAGTATAGAATGTGATGTACAGGACATATAGTATAGAATGTGATGTACAGGACATATAGTATAGAATGTGATATACAGGACATATAGTATAGAATGTATAGAATGTGTATAGAACATATACAGGACATATAGTATAGAATGTGATATACAGGACATATAGTATAGAATGTGATGTACAGGACATATAGTATAGAATGTGATGTACAGGACATATAGTATAGAATGTGATATACAGGACATATAGTATAGAATGTGATGTACAGGACATATAGTATAGAATGTGATATACAGGACATATAGTATAGAATGTGATATACAGGACATATAGTATAGAATGTGATATACAGGACATATAGTATAGAATGTGATATACAGGACATATAGTATAGAATGTGATGAACATATAGTATAGAATGTGATGTACAGGACATATAGTATAGAATGTGATATACAGGACATATAGTATAGAATGTGATATACAGGACATATAGTATAGAATGTGATATACAGGACATATAGTATAGAATGTGATGAACAGAATGTGATATACAGGACATATAGTATAGAATGTGATGAACATATGGTATAGAATGTGATATACAGGACATATAGTATAGAATGTGATGTACAGGACATATAGTATAGAATGTGATGAACATATGGTATAGAATGTGATATACAGGACATATAGTATAGAATGTGATGTACAGGACATATAGTATAGAATGTGATGCACAGACATATAGTATAGAATGTGATATACAGGACATATAGTATAGAATGTGATATACAGGACATATAGTATAGAATGTGATATACAGGACATATAGTATAGAATGTGATATACAGGACATATAGTATAGAATGTGATGAACATATAGTATAGAATGTGATGTACAGGACATATAGTATAGAATGTGATGTACAGGACATATAGTATAGAATGTGATATACAGGACATATAGTATAGAATGTGATATACAGGACATATAGTATAGAATGTGATGTACAGGACATATAGTATAGAATGTGATGAACATATGGTATAGAATGTGATATACAGGACATATAGTATAGAATGTGATATACAGGACATATAGTATAGAATGTGATGAACATATAGTATAGAATGTGATGTACAGGACATATAGTATAGAATGTGATGTACAGGACATATAGTATAGAATGTGATATACAGGACATATAGTATAGAATGTGATGAACATATAGTATAGAATGTGATGTACAGGACATATAGTATAGAATGTGATATACAGGACATATAGTATAGAATGTGATATACAGGACATATAGTATAGAATGTGATGTACAGGACATATAGTATAGAATGTGATGTACAGGACATATAGTATAGAATGTGATATACAGGACATATAGTATAGAATGTGATGAACATATAGTATAGAATGTGATATACAGGACATATAGTATAGAATGTGATATACAGGACATATAGTATAGAATGTGATGAACAGGACATATAGTATAGAATGTGATGAACATATGGTATAGAATGTGATATACAGGACATATAGTATAGAATGTGATATACAGGACATATAGTATAGAATGTGATGAACATATGGTATAGAATGTGATATACAGGACATATAGTATAGAATGTGATATACAGGACATATAGTATAGAATGTGATGAACAGGACATATAGTATAGAATGTGATATACAGGACATATAGTATAGAATATACAGGACATATAGTATAATATATACAGGACATATAGTATAGAATGTGATATACAGGACATATAGTATAGAATGTGATGAACAGGACATATAGTATAGAATGTGATATACAGGACATATAGTATAGAATGTGATATACAGGACATATAGTATAGAATGTGATATACAGGACATATAGTATAGAATGTGATATACAGGACATATAGTATAGAATGTGATGAACATATGGTATAGAATGTGATATACAGGACATATAGTATAGAATGTGATATACAGGACATATAGTATAGAATGTGATATACAGGACATATAGTATAGAATGTGATGTACAGGACATATAGTATAGAATGTGATGTACAGGACATATAGTATAGAATGTGATATACAGGACATATAGTATAGAATGTGATGAACATATAGTATAGAATGTGATATACAGGACATATAGTATAGAATGTGATGTACAGGACATATAGTATAGAATGTGATATACAGGACATATAGTATAGAATGTGATATACAGGACATATAGTATAGAATGTGATGAACATATGGTATAGAATGTGATATACAGGACATATAGTATAGAATGTGATGTACAGGACATATAGTATAGAATGTGATATACAGGACATATAGTATAGAATGTGATGAACATATAGTATAGAATGTGATGTACAGGACATATAGTATAGAATGTGATGAACATATAGTATAGAATGTGATGTACAGGACATATAGTATAGAATGTGATGAACATATAGTATAGAATGTGATGTACAGGACATATAGTATAGAATGTGATGAACATATAGTATAGAATGTGATGTACAGGACATATAGTATAGAATGTGATGTACAGGACATATAGTATAGAATGTGATGTACAGGACATATAGTATAGAATGTGATATACAGGACATATAGTATAGAATGTGATATACAGGACATATAGTATAGAATGTGATATACAGGACATATAGTATAGAATGTGATGAACATATAGTATAGAATGTGATGTACAGGACATATAGTATAGAATGTGATGTACAGGACATATAGTATAGAATGTGATGTACAGGACATATAGTATAGAATGTGATATACAGGACATATAGTATAGAATGTGATATACAGGACATATAGTATAGAATGTGATGTACAGGACATATAGTATAGAATGTGATGTACAGGACATATAGTATAGAATGTGATGTACAGGACATATAGTATAGAATGTGATATACAGGACATATAGTATAGAATGTGATATACAGGACATATAGTATAGAATGTGATATACAGGACATATAGTATAGAATGTGATGTACAGGACATATAGTATAGAATGTGATGAACATATAGTATAGAATGTGATGAACATATAGTATAGAATGTGATATACAGGACATATAGTATAGAATGTGATATACAGGACATATAGTATAGAATGTGATATACAGGACATATAGTATAGAATGTGATATACAGGACATATAGTATAGAATGTGATGAACATATAGTATAGAATGTGATGAACATATAGTATAGAATGTGATATACAGGACATATAGTATAGAATGTGATGAACATATAGTATAGAATGTGATATACAGGACATATAGTATAGAATGTGATATAGAGGACATATAGTATAGAATGTGATGTACAGGACATATAGTATAGAATGTGATATACAGGACATATAGTATAGAATGTGATATACAGGACATATAGTATAGAATGTGATATACAGGACATATAGTATAGAATGTGATGAACATATAGTATAGAATGTGATATACAGGACATATAGTATAGAATGTGATATACAGGACATATAGTATAGAATGTGATATACAGGACATATAGTATAGAATGTGATATACAGGACATGTAGTATAGAATGTGATATACAGGACATATAGTATAGAATGTGATGAACATATGGTATAGAATGTGAATGTGTACATACATGTGTGAGAGGTTTCCCATGGGTAGAAACATCTTGGTCTGGATGTTTGGAATCTCAATACCCTCCAGACCCCTACAGAAAAGACAACACCGGTTATTAAGTTGAGTTGATTTACTAGTCCAATGCTCTTACCACTAGGCTATCCTGCCGCCCCACTACATGGTACATGTAGCGTGCTGTAGTGGTAGGTAATGGTAGTGTACGGTACTGGTAGGTAATGGCCTGGTAGGTAATGGTAGTGTACGGTACTGGTAGGGAATGGTTGTGTACGGTAATAGTAGGAATGTACTGGTAGGTAATGGTCGTTAATGTACTGGTAGGTAATGTACTGGTATGTTCTGGTAGTGTATGGTACTGGTAGGTAATGTACTGGTAGGTAATGGCCTGGTAGGTAATTGTAGTGTACTGTACTGTACTGGTAGGTAATGGTAGTGTACTGTACTGGTAGGTAATGGCCTGGTAGGTAATGGTAGTGTACTGTACTGTACTGGTATGTTCTGTTAGTGTACGGTACTGGTAGGTAATGGTAGTGTACGGTACTGGTAGGTAATGGTAGTGTACGGTACTGGTAGGTAATGGTAGTGTATGGTACTGGTAGGTAATGGTAGTGTACTGTACTGGTAGGTAATGGTAGTGTACTGTACTGTACTGGTAGGTAATGGTAGTGTAATGTACTGGTAGGTAATGGTAGTGTACTATACTGGTATGTTCTGGTAGTGTACTGTACTGGTAGGTAATGGTAGTGCACGGTACTGGTAGGTAATGGTAGTGTACGGTAATAGTAGGAATGTACTGGTAGGTAATGGTCGTTAATGTACTGGTAGGTAATGGTAGTGTAATGTACTGGTAGGTAATGGCCTGGTAGGTAATGGTAGTGTACTGTACTGTACTGGTATGTTCTGTTAGTGTACGGTACTGGTAGGTAATGGTAGTGTACGGTACTGGTAGGTAATGGTAGTGTACGGTACTGGTAGGTAATGGTAGTGTATGGTACTGGTAGGTAATGGTAGTGTACTGTACTGGTAGGTAATGGTAGTGTACTGTACTGTACTGGTAGGTAATGGTAGTGTACGGTACTGGTAGGTAATGGTAGTGTACGGTACTGGTAGGTAATGGTAGTGTATGGTACTGGTAGGTAATGGTAGTGTACTGTACTGGTAGGTAATGGTAGTGTACTGTACTGTACTGGTAGGTAATGGTAGTGTAATGTACTGGTAGGTAATGGTAGTGTACTATACTGGTATGTTCTGGTAGTGTACTGTACTGGTAGGTAATGGTAGTGCACGGTACTGGTAGGTAATGGTAGTGTACGGTAATAGTAGGAATGTACTGGTAGGTAATGGTCGTTAATGTACTGGTAGGTAATGGTAGTGTAATGTACTGGTAGTGTACTGTACTGGTAGTGTACTGTACTGGTATGTTCTGGTAGTGTACTGTACTGGTAGGTAATGGTAGTGTACTGTACTGGTAGGTAATGGTAGTGTCCTGGTAGTGTACGGTACTGGTAGGTAATGGTAGTGTACTGTACTGGTAGGTAATGGTAGTGTACTGTACTGGTAGGTAATGGTAGTGTCCTGGTAGTGTACTGTACTGGTAGGTAATGGTAGTGTACTGTACTGGTAGGTAATGGTAGTGTACGGTACTGGTAGGTAATGGTAGTGTACGGTACTGGTAGGTAATGGTAGTGTACGGTACTGGTAGGTAATGGTAGTGTACTGTACTGGTAGGTAATGGTAGTGTACTGTACTGGTAGGTAATGGTAGTGTACTGTACTGGTATGTTCTGGTAGTGTACGGTATTGGTAGGTAATGACCTGGTAGGTAATGGTAGTGTACTGTACTGTACTGGTAGGTAATGGTAGTGTACTGTACTGGTAGGTAATGGTAGTGTACTATACTGGTATGTTCTGGTAGTGTACTGTACTGGTAGGTAATGGTAGTGTACGGTACTGGTAGGTAATGGTAGTGTACGGTAATAGTAGGAATGTACTGGTAGGTAATGGTCGTTAATGTACTGGTAGGTAATGGTAGTGTAATGTACTGGTAGTGTACTGTACTGGTAGTGTACTGTACTGGTAGTGTACTGTACTGGTATGTTCTGGTAGTGTACTGTACTGGTAGGTAATGGTAGTGTACTGTACTGGTAGGTAATGGTAGTGTCCTGGTAGTGTACGGTACTGGTAGGTAATGGTAGTGTACTGTACTGGTAGGTAATGGTAGTGTACTGTACTGGTAGGTAATGGTAGTGTCCTGGTAGTGTACTGTACTGGTAGGTAATGGTAGTGTACTGTACTGGTAGGTAATGGTAGTGTACTGTACTGGTAGGTAATTGTAGTGTACTGTACTGGTAGGTAATGGTAGTGTACTGTACTGGTAGGTAATGGTAGTGTCCTGGTAGTGTACTGTACTGGTAGGTAATGTACTGGTAGGTAATGGCCTGGTAGGTAATTGTAGTGTACTGTACTGGTAGGTAATGGTAGTGTACTGCTAGTGTACGCTAATGGTAGTGTACTGTACTAGTAGGTAATGTACTGGCAGGTAATGTTAGGTAATGGTAGTGTACGGTACTGGTAGGTAATGGTTGTGTACTGTACTGGTAGGTAATGTACTGGTAGTGTACTGTACTGGTATGTTCTGGTAGTGTACAGTAATGGTAGTGTACGGTACTGGTAGGTAATGGTAGTGTACTGTACTGGTAGGTAATGGTAGTGTACGGTACTGGTAGGTAATGGTAGGTAATGTACTGGTAGGTGATGGTAGTGTACTATGCTGGTAGGTACTGGTAGTGTACTGTACTGGTAGGTAATGTACTGGTAAGTAATGGTAGTGTACGGTACTGGTATGCAATGTATGGTAGGAAATGGTAGTGTACGGTAATATTAAGAATGTACTGGTAGGTAATGGTAGTGTACGGTACTGGTAGTGTACTGTACTGGTAGGAAATGGTAGTGTACGGTAATAGTAGGAATGTACTGGTAGGTAATGGTCGTTAATGTACTGGTATGTTCTGTTAGTGTACTGTACTGGTAGGTAGTGGTAGTGTACTGTACTGGTATGTTCTGTTAGTGTACTGTACTGGTAGGTAATGGTAGTGTACGGTACTGGTAGGTAATGTACTGGTAGGTAATGGCCTGGTAGGTAATGGTAGGTACTGCTAATGTACGGTACTGGTAGGTAATGGTAGGTACTGTACTGGTAGGTAATGGTAGTGTACTGTACTGGTAGGTAATGGTAGGTACTGCTAGTGTACGGTACTGGTATGTGCCGATAGTGTACTTTACTGGTAGGTAATGTACTGGTAGGTAATGGTAGTGTACTGTACTGGTAGGTAATGTACTGGTAGGTGCTGATAGTGTACTGTACTGGTAGGTAATGTACTGGTAGGTAATGGTAGTGTCCTGGTAGGTAATGGTAGGTACTGCTAGTGTACGGTACTGGTAGGTAATGGTAGTGTACGGTAATAGTAGGAATGTACTGGTAGGTAATGGTAGGTAATGTACTGGTAGGTAATGGTACTGTACTGTACTGTCCTGGTAGGTAATGGTGGTGTACTATGCTGGCAGGTAATGGTAGTGTACTGTACTGTACTGGTAGGTAATTGTAGTGTACTATGCTGGTAGGTAATGTACTGGTAGTTAATGGTAGTGTACTGTACTGGTAGGTAATGATAGTGTCCTGGTAGGTAATGATAGTGTACTGTACTGGTAGGTACTGGTAGTGTACTGTACTGGTAGGTGATGTTCTGGTAGGTGATGGTATTGTACTGTACTGGTAGGTCATGTACTGGTAGGTACTGGTAGTGTACTGTACTGATATGCTAGGCTATACGGTATGTGTTTTACTCACAGGGACTGGAGCTGGGTCAGGTCGTCAAAGTGACCCGGGTAGATGTGGAACAAAGGATTATGGGATATGTTCCTGTGACAACACGTAAGAAACAAGTAAACAAGTGATTCTGTCTGACAAGCAAAAAGACAGACCTGTATGGTTTTCCCTGGCTGTGAGAATGAAACTAACTGACTGTTATTTTCTCAGCAGAGGAGAAGGCTCTGCATGGCTAGTGAAGAAAATGTTACCAGGGCTGGTGGAGAAAATGTTACCAGGGCTAGTGGAGAAGATGTTACCAGGGCTAGTGGAGAAGATGTTACCAGGGCTAGTGGAGAAGATGTTGTCAGGGCAACTGGAGAAGATGTTGCCAGAGCAACTGGAGAAGATGTTGCCAGGGCTAGTGGAGAAGATGTTACCAGGGCTAGTGGAGAAGATGTTACCAGGGCTACTGGAGAAGATGATGCCAGGGCTAGTGGAGAAGATGTTACCAGGGCTAGTGAAGAAAATGTTACCAGGGCTGGTGGAGAAGATGTTACCAGGGCTAGTGGAGAAGATGTTGCCAGGGCTAATGGAGAATATGCTGCCAGGGCTAATGGAGAAGATGTTGCCAGGGCTAATGGAGAAGATGTTGCCAGGGCTACTGGAGAAGATGTTGCCAGGGCTAGTGGAGAAGATGTTGCCAGGGCTAGTGGAGAAGATGTTTCCAGGGCTAGTGGAGAAGATGTTGCCAGGGCTAGTGGAGAAGATGTTGCCAGGGCTAGTGGAGAAGATGTTGCCAGGGCTAGTGGAGAAGATGTTACCAGGGCTACTGGAGAAGATTTTGCCAGGGCTGGTGGAGAAGATGTTGCCGGGGATACTGGAGAAGATGTTGCCAGGGCTAGTGGAGAAGATGTTACCAGGGCTACTGGAGAAGATGATGCCAGGGCTAGTGGAGAAGATGTTACCAGGGCTACTGGAGAAGATGATGCCAGGGCTAGTGGAGAAGATGATGCCAGGGCTAGTGAAGAAAATGTTACCAGAGCTGGTGGAGAAGATGTTACCAGGGCTAGTGGAGAAGATGTTGCCAGGGCTAATGGAGAATATGCTGCCAGGGCTAATGGAGAATATGCTGCCAGGGCTAATGGAGAAGATGTTGCCAGGGCTAGTGGAGATGATGTTGCCAGGGCTAGTGGAGAAGATGTTACCAGGGCTAGTGGAGAAGATGTTGCCAGGGCTAGTGGAGAAGATGTTGCCAGGGCTAGTGGAGAAGATGTTGCCAGGGCTAGTGGAGAAGATGTTGCCAGGGCTAGTGGAGAAGATGTTGCCAGGGCTAGTGGAGAAGATGTTGCCAGGGCTAGTGGAGAAGATGTTACCAGGGCTAGTGGAGAAGATGTTGTCAGGGCTAATGGAGAAATGTTGCCAGGGCTAATGGAGAAGATGTTGCCAGGGCTAGTGGAGAAGATGTTACCAGTGCTAGTGGAGAAGATGTTGCCAGGGCTAGTGGAGAAGATGTTGCCAGGGCTAGTGGAGAAGATGTTGCCAGGGCTAGTGGAGAAGATGTTACCAGGGCTAGTGGAGAAGATGTTACCAGGGCTAGTGGAGAAGATGTTGCCAGGGCTAGTAGAGAAGATGTTACCAGGGCTAGTGGAGAAGATGTTGCCAGGGCTAGTGGAGAAGATGTTGTCAGGGCTAATGGAGAAATGTTGCCAGGGCTAATGGAGAAGATGTTGCCAGGGCTAGTGGAGAAGATGTTACCAGTGCTAGTGGAGAAGATGTTGCCAGGGCTAGTGGAGAAGATGTTGCCAGGGCTAGTGGAGAAGATGTTGCCAGGGCTAGTGGAGAAGATGTTACCAGGGCTAGTGGAGAAGATGTTACCAGGGCTAGTGGAGAAGATGTTGCCAGGGCTAGTAGAGAAGATGTTACCAGGGCTAGTGGAGAAGATGTTGCCAGGGCTGGTGGAGAAGATGTTGCCAGGGCTACTGGAGAAGATGTTGCCAGGGCTAGTGGAGAAGATGTTGCCAGGGCTAGTGGAGAAGATGTTGCCAGGGCTAGTGGAGAAGATGTTGCCAGGGATAGTGGAGAAGATGTTGCCAGGGCTAATGGAGAAGATGTTGCCAGGGCTAGTGGAGAAGATGTTACCAGTGCTAGTGGAGAAGATGTTGCCAGGGCTAGTGAAGAAGATGTTACCAGGGCTAGTGGAGAAGGTGTTGCCAGGGCTGGTGGAGAAGATGTTGCCAGGGATACTGGAGAAGATGTTGCCAGGGCTAGTGGAGAAGATGTTACCAGGGCTAGTGGAGAAGATGTTGCCAGGGCTAGTGGAGAAGATGTTGCCAGGGCTAGTGGAGAAGATGTTGCCAGGGCTAGTGGAGGAGATGTTGCCAGGGCTAGTGGAGAAGATGTTACCAGGGCTAGTGGAGAAGATGTTGCCAGGGCTGGTGGAGAAGATGTTACCAGAGCTAGTGGAGAAGATGTTACCAGGGCTGGTGGAGAAGATGTTACCAGGGCTAGTGAGAAGATGTTGCCAGGGAGGGGGGGGGAAGATGTTGCCAGGGCTGGTGGAGATGATGTTGCCAGGGCTGGTGGAGAAGATGTTACCAGGGCTAGTGGAGAAGATGTTACCAGGGCTAGTGGAGAAGATGTTGCCAGGGAGGGGGGGGAGATGTTGCCAGGGAAGATGTTACCAGGGCTGGTGGAGAAGATGTTACCAGGGCTAGTGGAGAAGATGTTGCCAGGGCTAGTGGAGAAGGTGTTGCCAGGGCTGGTGGAGAAGATGTTGCCAGGGATACTGGAGAAGATGTTGCCAGGGCTAGTGGAGAAGATGTTACCAGGGCTAGTGGAGAAGATGTTGCCAGGGCTAGTGGAGAAGATGTTGCCAGGGCTAGTGGAGAAGATGTTGCCAGGGCTAGTGGAGAGATGTTGCCAGGGCTAGTGGAGAAGATGTTACCAGGGCTAGTGGAGAAGATGTTGCCAGGGCTAGTGGAGAAGATGTTGCCAGGGCTAGTGGAGAAGATGTTACCAGTGCTAGTGGAGAAGATGTTGCCAGGGCTAGTGGAGAAGATGTTACCAGGGCTAGTGGAGAAGATGTTGCCAGGGCTAGTGGAGAAGATGTTGCCAGGGCTAGTGGAGAAGATGTTGCCAGGGCTAGTGGAGAAGATGTTGCCAGGGATAGTGGAGAAGATGTTGCCAGGGCTAATGGAGAAGATGTTGCCAGGGCTAGTGGAGAAGATGTTACCAGGGCTAGTGGAGAAGGTGTTGCCAGGGCTGGTGGAGAAGATGTTGCCAGGGATACTGGAGAAGATGTTGCCAGGGCTAGTGGAGAAGATGTTACCAGGGCTAGTGGAGAAGATGTTGCCAGGGCTAGTGGAGAAGATGTTGCCAGGGCTAGTGGAGAAGATGTTGCCAGGGCTAGTGGAGGAGATGTTGCCAGGGCTAGTGGAGAAGATGTTACCAGGGCTAGTGGAGAAGATGTTGCCAGGGCTGGTGGAGAAGATGTTACCAGAGCTAGTGGAGAAGATGTTACCAGGGCTGGTGGAGAAGATGTTACCAGGGCTAGTAGAGAAGATGTTGCCAGGGAGGGGGGGGGAAGATGTTGCCAGGGCTGGTGGAGATGATGTTGCCAGGGCTGGTGGAGAAGATGTTACCAGGGCTAGTGGAGAAGATGTTACCAGGGCTAGTGGAGAAGATGTTGCCAGGGAGGGGGGGGGGAGATGTTGCCAGGGAGGGGGGGGGGAGATGTTACCAGGGCTGGTGGAGAAGATGTTACCAGGGCTAGTGGAGAAGATGTTACCAGGGCTAGTGGAGAAGGTGTTGCCAGGGCTGGTGGAGAAGATGTTGCCAGGGATACTGGAGAAGATGTTGCCAGGGCTAGTGGAGAAGATGTTACCAGGGCTAGTGGAGAAGATGTTGCCAGGGCTAGTGGAGAAGATGTTGCCAGGGCTAGTGGAGAAGATGTTGCCAGGGCTAGTGGAGAAGATGTTGCCAGGGCTAGTGGAGAAGATGTTACCAGGGCTAGTGGAGAAGATGTTGCCAGGGCTAGTGGAGAAGATGTTGCCAGGGCTAGTGGAGAAGATGTTACCAGTGCTAGTGGAGAAGATGTTGCCAGGGCTAGTGGAGAAGATGTTACCAGGGCTAGTGGAGAAGATGTTGCCAGGGCTAGTGGAGAAGATGTTGCCAGGGCTAGTGGAGAAGATGTTGCCAGGGCTAGTGGAGAAGATGTTGCCAGGGATAGTGGAGAAGATGTTGCCAGGGCTAATGGAGAAGATGTTGCCAGGGCTAGTGGAGAAGATGTTACCAGTGCTAGTGGAGAAGATGTTGCCAGGGCTAGTGAAGAAGATGTTACCAGGGCTAGTGGAGAAGGTGTTGCCAGGGCTGGTGGAGAAGATGTTGCCAGGGATACTGGAGAAGATGTTGCCAGGGCTAGTGGAGAAGATGTTACCAGGGCTAGTGGAGAAGATGTTGCCAGGGCTAGTGGAGAAGATGTTGCCAGGGCTAGTGGAGAAGATGTTGCCAGGGCTAGTGGAGAAGATGTTGCCAGGGCTAGTGGAGAAGATGTTACCAGGGCTAATGGAGAAGATGTTGCCAGGGCTAGTGGAGAAGATGTTGCCAGGGCTAGTGGAGAAGATGTTGCCAGGGCTAGTGGAGGAGATGTTGCCAGGGCTAGTGGAGGAGATGTTGCCAGGGCTAGTGGAGAAGATGTTACCAGGGCTAGTGGAGAAGATGTTGCCAGGGAGGGGGGGGGAAGATGTTGCCAGGGCTGGTGGAGATGATGTTGCCAGGGCTGGTGGAGAAGATGTTACCAGGGCTAGTGGAGAAGATGTTGCCAGGGAGGGGGGGGGAAGATGTTGCCAGGGCTGGTGGAGATGATGTTGCCAGGGCTGGTGGAGAAGATGTTACCAGGGCTAGTGGAGAAGATGTTACCAGGGCTAGTGGAGAAGATGTTGCCAGGGAGGGGGGAGATGTTGCCAGGGAGGGGGGGGGAGATGTTACCAGGGCTGGTGGAGAAGATGTTACCAGGGCTAGTGGAGAAGATGTTGCCAGGGAGAAGGGGGGAAGATGTTGCCAGGGATGGGGGAGAGATGTTACCAGGGCTAGTGGAGAAGATGTTGCCAGGGAGAAGGGGGGAAGATGTTGCCAGGGCTAGTGGAGAAGATGTTGCCAGGGAGAAGGGGGGAAGATGTTGCCAGGGAGGGGGTGGTGGTCCTTCTGTAGCTCAGTTGGTAGAGCATGGTGCTTGTAACGCCAGGGTAGTAGGTTCGATCCCCGGGACCACCCATACGTAGAATGTATGCACACATGACTGTAAGTCGCTTTGGATAAAAGCGTCTGCTAAATGGCATATATAGGGGGGGGGGTGATGTTACCAGGGCTGGTGGAGAAGATGTTACCAGGGCTAGTGGAGAAGATGTTGCCAGGGAGAAGGGGGGGAAGATGTTGCCAGGGCTGGTGGAGAAGGTGTTGCCAGGGCTGTACTTGCATCCCGTCTCCCAGTGTCTGTGGTTACGGAACCGTTACAGAATGCAGACACTGCAAATGGAAGCATCAGGGAGTTTTGTCCTTTTCTTCCTTTTTTTCTTTTTTTGTTGGTGACGTTGAGTTCGGGTGTCGCTGTCGGGGATGCCTCAGCTGGCTCGTCAGGCTTCTATGCCTCAGCTGGCTCGTCAGGCTTCTATGCCTCAGCTGGCTCGTCAGGCTTCTATGCCTCAGCTGGCTCGTCAGGCTTCTATGCCTCAGCTGGCTCGCCAGGCTTCTATGCCTCAGCTGGCTCGCCAGGCTTCTATGCCTCAGCTGGCTCGTCAGGCTTCTATGCCTCACTTTGCTCGTCAGGCTTCTATGCCTCAGCTGGCTCGTCAGGCTTCTATGCCTCAGCTGGCTCGTCAGGCTTCTATGCCTCAGCTGGCTCGTCAGGCTTCTATGCCTCAGCTGGCTCGTCAGGCTTCTATGCCTCAGCTGGCTCGTCAGGCTTCTATGCCTCAGCTGGCCATGCTTCGGACGGCTCGCCAGGCACTCACGACAAGCCTCGGACTGCTCGCCAGGCACCCACGCCATGCCTGGGACCGCTCGCCAGGCTCCCACGCCATGCCTGGGACCGCTCGCCAGGCTCCCACGCCATGCCTGCCCGGCTCCCACGCCATGCCTCGCTCCGGATTCCACGCCATGCCTCGCTCCGGATTCCACGCCATGCCTCGCTCCGGATTCCACGCCATGCCTGCCCGGCTCCCACACCATGCCTCGCTCCGGATTCCACGCCATGCCTTGCTCCGGCTCCAACGCCATGCCTCGCTCCGGCTCCCACGCCAATCCTCGCTCTTGTACCTACGCCATGCCTCGTCCGGATCCCATGCCATGCCCCGCCTCAGCCCGGCAGGCTCCCTCGACTCGCCTCTGCCTGCCAGGCACCCTCGCCGCGCCTCAGTCCGCCAGCCACCCTCGCCGCGCTTCAGCCCGCCAGGCTCCCTCGCCTCGCCTCAGCCCGCCAGGCTCCCTCGCCTCGCCTCAGCCCGCCAGGCTCCCTCGCCTCGCCTCAGCCCGCCAAGCTCCCTCGCCAGGCTCCCTCGCCCGGCTCTCCAGGCTCCCTCGCCTCGGCCGGGTCTCTTGGCTCCCTCGCCAATCCTCGCTCTGGCTCCTACGCCATGCCTCGGCCGGCTCCCACGCCATGCTTCAGATGGCTCGCCAGGCACCCACGCCTCGCCCGGGACCTTTTCCCCAGGCTCCCTCGCCTCACCCGGGACCTTCTCCCCAGGCTCCCTCGTCTCGCCCAGCTCCCGAGGCTCCCTCGCCTCACTGGGACCTTCTCCCCAGGCTCCCTCTCCTCGCCCGGGACCTTCTCCCCAGGCTCCCTCGCCTCACCCGGGACCTTCTCCCCAGGCTCCCTCGCCTCGCCCGGACCTTCTCCCCAGGCTCCCTCGCCTCACCCAGGACCTTCTCCCCAGGCTCCCTCGCCTCACCCGGGACCTTCTCCCCAGGCTCCCTCGCCTCGCTCGGCTCCCCAGGCTCCCACGCCTCGCCCGGGACCTTCTCCACAGGCTCCCTCGCTTCGCCCGGCTCGCCAGGCTCCCACGCCTGTATCGCTTTTCCAGTCTTTGATGTCCAACAATGTATTTATGAGCGATATTTTTATTTTACATTTATAATCGTTTTTCTCATATCTTGGGGGGCCGCCAGTCGAGGAACCCTGCACTATATACTGCACTAGTTTTGACCAAAGTTGTCCCAAATGGCACCCTACTCTCTATATAGTGCACTAGTTTCGACCAGAGACCAAAGGGAATAGTGTACCATTTTGGGACACAGATTTGTGACTCACAATTTGACGAGGGACTTTAAGCTCTTAAAGGTGTTTTTGGGGAGCTCCTTAATCCGGTTGTTGGACAGGTCTCTAAAAAACAGGGAGAGTAGGAAGAGAGCCACGGGAGAGAGAGGAGGATGGGGAGAGGGAGAGAGAGAGAGAGAGAGAGAGAAGGAGGGGGCGAGAGAGAGAGAGAGAGAGAGAGAGAGAGAGAGAGAGAGAGAGAGAGAGAGAGAGAGAGAGAGAGAGAGAGAGAGAGAGAGAGAGAGAGAGAGAGAGAGAGAGAGAGAGAGAGAGAGAGAGGGAGGGGGCGAGAGAGAGACAGAGAGAGAGACAGAGAGAGACAGTGAGAGACAGAGAGAGAGAGACAGAGAGACAGAGACAGAGAGACAGAGACAGAGAGACAGAGACAGAGAGACAGAGACAGAGAGAGACAGAGAGAGACAGAGAGAGACAGAGAGAGAGGGAGGGGGCGAGAGAGAGAGACAGAGGGAGACAGAGAGAGACAGAGCGAGAGAAAAACCAGATTAAAATAAACGAAAGGTGAAATTGGATGAAATAGCAGAAATCTCCCCTACACTTCTCCCTCCTTGCAGCGGTTTACTATTTAATTTCAATAGTACACGTTTCAAGTTACTGAGGTTCATCCATTGAGAATGTATCATTTTTCTCATTTTATAAAAGACTGACATGTCAGAGTATCAGACTTGCATCCCAAGTGAGCCCTTTTCCGTATATAGTGCACTATATTTTAACAAGGCCCATAGAGCTCTGTTCAACAGTAGCACACTACAAAGAGAACAGGCGTCCATTTGGGACGAGTGATTAGTACTCACAGCTCCTCCAGCAGCACCAGAGTCTGAAAAGAGCGAACAGGAAGAGCATGAATCCTGTTGTTCATCAGGAGGCTAACGGGGAAAGAGAGAATTACTATGGTTTAGTGGTTTCAACTACTTATCTCACACACACACACACACACACACACACACACACACACACACACACACACACACACACACACACACACACACACACACACACACACACACACACACACACACACACACACACACACACACACACACACACACACACACACACACACACAGTGAGTGAGTGTCTGAGTCACAACAACCAAATTAAAAACTTCCAGACAGTCCCCCAGGCACAGAGAGGCAGAAAGACCACGTATCACACCTACCCCTCACTACTTATCACACCCCCTCACATCTTATCACACCCCCTCACATCTTATCACACACCCCCCTTACTACTTATCACATCTCCCCTTACTACTAATCACATCTCCCCTCACTACTTATCATATCTCACCCTCACTACTTATCACACCTCCCCTCACTACTTATCACACCTCCCCCACTACTTATCACATCTCCCCCTCACTACTTATCACACATCTCCCCTTACTACTTATCACATCTCCCTTACTATTATCACATCTCCCCTTACTACTTATCACATCTCCCCTCACTACTATCTTATCACATCTCCCCTTACTACTTATCACATCTCCCCTTACTACTTATCACATCTCCCCTCACTACTTATCACACCCCCCCTTCACATCTTACCACACCTCCCCACTCTTATCACACTTATCTTACACACCCCCCACTCACATCTTATCACACCCCCCTCACATCTTACCACACCTCCCCCTCACATCTTATCACACCCCCTCACATCTTACCACACCTCCCCTCACATCTTACCACACCCCTCACTCCCCTCCCCTCACATCTTACCACACCTCCCACTACTCACATCTTATCACACCCCCCCCTCACATCTTACCACACCCCTCTCACATCTTACCACACCCCCTCACTACTTACCACACCCCCCCTTACTACTTATCACATCTCCCCTTACTACTTATCACATCTCCCCTCACTACTTATCACACCCCTCACTACTTATCACATCTCCCTCACTACTTATCACATCTCCCCTCACTACTTATCACATCTCCCTTACTACTTACCTTATCTCCCCTCACTACTTATCTTTATCTCTCCCTCACTACTTATCTTATCTCCCTCACTACTTATCATATCTCTCCTCACTACTTATCTTATCTCTCCCCTACTACTTATCACATCTCCCTCACTACTTATCACATCTCCCCTCACTACTTATCACATCTCCCCTCACTACTTATCTTATCTCTCCTCACTACTTATCATATCTCTCCTTACTACTTATCATTATCTCCCCTTACTACTTATCACATCTCTCCTCACTACTTACCACATCCCTCTACTTACCACACCCCTTACTACTTATCACATCTCCTCACTACTTATCACATCTCCCCTCACTACTTATCTTATCTCCAAGATTTCACTACTTACACTACTTACTCTTATCTCTCCTCACTACTTATCATATCTCTCCTCACTACTTATCATATCTCTCCTTACTACTTATCACATCTCCCCTCACTACTTACCACATCTCCCCTTACTACTTACCACATCCCCCCTTACTACTTACCACACCTTACTACTTACCACACCAGACCGTTCCATTACTACTTATCACATCTCCCCGTCACTACTTATCTTATCTTATCACATCTCCTCCTCACTACTTATCTTATCTCTCCTCACTACTTATCATATCTCTCCTCACTTACTTATCATCACATCTCCCCTCACTACTTATCACTCTCCTCACTACTTATCTTATCTCTCCTTACTACTTATCATATCTCCCCCTTACTACTTATCATCATCTCCCCAAGAGGTCACTACTTATCTTATCTCTCCTTACTACTTATCATATCTCTCCCTTACTACTTACCACACTCCCCTTACTACTTCTTACCACACCCCCCTTACTACTTATCTTATCTCCCTCACTACTTATCACATCTCCCCTCACTACTTATCTTATCTCCCTTACTACTTATCATATCTCCCCTTACTACTTATCACATCTCCCCTCACTACTTATCTTATCTCTCCTTACTACTTATCATATCTCCCCCTTACTACTTATCACACCCCCTCACATCTTACCACACCTCCCCTCACATCTTACCACACCTCCCCCTCACATCTTACCACACCTCCCCAAACTCACATCTTAAGATCCACAACATTTATTCCATGGGACAAAACTAGGTCCAGCGTATGACTGTGACCACACCCCCCCCCTCACATCTTACCACACCCCCCCCTCACATCTTACCACACCTCCCCTCACATCTTACCACACCTCCCCCTCACATCTTACCACACCTCCCCCACACCTCCCCCTCATCTTACCACACCTCCCCCTCACATCTTACCACACCTGTCCCCTCACATCTTAACATGATTAACATGATGCTTTATCTGGACGTGGTTCTACAGGACCTCCACCAGCCAACCAGTAGTAACATTAACATGATGCTTTATCTAGACGTGGTTCTTCAGGACCTCCACCAGCCAACCAGTAGTAACATTAACATGATGCTTTATCTAGACGTGATTCTACAGGACCTCCACCAGCCAACCAGTAGTAACATTAACATGATGCTTTATCTGGATGTGGTTCTACAGGACCTCCACCAGCCAACCAGTAGTAACATTAACATGATGCTTTATCTGGATGTGGTTCTACAGGACCTCCACCAGCCAACCAGTAGTAACATTAACATGATGCTTTATCTGGACGTGGTTCATCAGGACCTCCACCAGCCGAAGCTAAGTAGTAACATTAACATGATGCCTTCTAATTGCAGTCGCTGTTCTCATAATATACAGGAGAACGATCGCCTTACGGCGAGGATAGCTGTGCTACAAGCCCAGCTTCAGACGCAATCATTAGGCAAAGGGTCATTTCAGTGTAGGAAAGGATGAAACAGCGTCTGTGCCACCAGTAAGTACAGATTTAGTTTACATTTAAGTCATTTAAATCCCAGAGCGACTTACTTGGAGTACGTCCCCGCAGCCGGACAACTGTCTCATGATTTCTGGAGGGAAATGCTGTAGGAATACTCAACCGGTGTCGCTCATTCAGCCGACAGAAACTTTCAACCGGGTCTCCCCATTAAGAAACGGGTCGGAGTCAGAGGCCGAGCCTTCTCTGGTCTCTACTCCTCCCCGTTACGGGGTCTGAGACACCGAAGCCTCTCACCATTAGCTCTGACAAATTGAAAACCTTAGTCATTGGCGACTCCATTACCCGCAGTATTAGACTTAAAACGAATCATCCAGCGATCGTACACTGTTTACCAGGGGACAGGGCTACCGACGTTAGGACTAATTTGAAGATACTGCTGGCTAAAGCTAAAAATGGCCAGTGTAGAGAGATTAGGGATATTGTTATCCACGTCGGCACCAATGATGTTAGGATTAAACAGTCAGAGGTCACCAAGTGTAACATAGCTTCAGCGTGTAAATCAGCTAGAAAGATGTGTCGGCATCGAGTAATTCTCTCTGGGCCCCGTCCCAGTTAGGGGGAGTGATGAGCTCTACAGAAAAGTTTCACAACTCAATCTCTGGTTAAAAACTGTTTTCTGCCTTTCCCAAAAGATAGAATTTGTAGATAATTGCCACTCTTTCTGGGACTCACCCACAAACAGGACCAAGCCTGGCCTGTTGAGGAGTGACGGACTCCATCCTAGCTGGAGGGGTGCTCTCATCTTATCTACTAACATAGACAGGGCTCTAACTCCCTGTTAAGAGAATAATGTTCTCAATGTTCATAAACTGAACTTCAATTAACTACTCAGTCTGCAACCCAGAATTTGTAAGATACTGGTTGAAATTAAAACAGACAGAGGCCCAGCCTACAATAGTCAAAAGTTTATTCACGAGAATGTTCTGAAGTCCACACTACAAAACCATTCATTTTATACGGGCTCCTTACACACTTACATTCACACACAAACAGTAGGTATCCTACGCACATACCGTATCTAGATCCACAATGAAATAGGCCAGGCAGCGGTGCAGACCAGGCAATAGGCTGTTAGCCAGCCTGCCAGCTTAGTGGAGTCTGCTGCTAGCACAGTCAGTGTAGTCAGCTCAGCTATCCCCATTGAGACCGTGTCTGTGCCTCGACCTAGGTTGGGCAAAACTAAACATGGCGGTGTTCGCCTTAGCAATCTCACTAGGATAAAGACCTCCTCCATTCCTGCCATTATTGAAAGACATTGTGATACCTCACATCTCAAAATGGGGCTACCTAATGTTAGATCCCTCACTTCCAAGGCAGCTATAGTCACTACACAAACACACCTCCCCACATACACTATATATACAAACGTATGTGGCCATCCCTTCAAATGAGTGGATTCGGCTATTTCAGTCACACACGTTGCTGACAGGTCTTTAAAATCAAGCACACGAGCCATGCAATCTCCACAGACAAACACGTGGCAGTAAAATGGCCTTACTGAAGAGCTCAGTGACTTTCAATGTGGCACCGTCATATGATGACATCACATTTGTCAAATTTCGGCCCTGCTAGAGCTTCCCCAGTTATTGTTAAGTGGAAGTGTCTACGAGCAACGAAGGCTCAGCCTCAAAGGTGTAGAACACGTAAGCTCACAGAACGGAACCGCCGAGTGCTGAAGTAAGTATTGCTTAAAAAATTGTCTGTCCTCGGTACCAAGTTCCAAACTGTTCGTCAGGAGCTTTATTTAAATGGGTTTCCAAGGCCGAGTTGCCATGGTAGTCGAGGATCAGCATCCGCAATGCCAAGCGTCGGCTGGAGTGGTGTGAAGCTAACTGCCGTTGGGCTCTGGAGCAGTGGAAACCTGTTCTCTGGTAAATTATAAATCACGCATCACCATCGGATGCCAGGAGAACGCTGCCTGCCCTAATGCAGTGTGCCAACTGTAATGTTTGGTCGAGGAGGAATAATGGTCTGGGGCTGTTTTTCATTGTTCAGTCCCCTTAGTTCCAGTGAAGGGAAATCTTAACGCTACAGCATACAATGACATTCTAGACGATTCTGTGCTTCCAACTTTGTGGCAACAGTTTGGGTAAGGCCCTTTCCTGTTTCAGCACGATAGTCACCCTGTGCACAAAGTCCATACAGAAATGGTTTGTCGAGATCTTTGTGAAAGAACATGACTGGCCAGCACAGAGCCCTGACCTCAAGCCCATTGAACACCTTTGGGATGAATTGGAACTCGACTGTGAGCCAGGCCTAATCGCCCTTAATCAATGTCCGACCTCACCAATGCTCTTGTGGCCAAATGGAAGCAAGTCACCAGCAGCAATGTTCCAACATCTAGTGGGAAGACCTCCCAGAGGTGGGGAGGATGTTATAGCAGCGAAAGGGGATCCAACTCTATATGAACGCCATGATTTTGTAAGATGTTTGATGAGCAGGTGTCCACATACATGGTGTGTATGTTTGTATGCCATGGTGTGTATGTATGCCATGGTGTGTATGTATGCCATGGTGTGTATGTATGCCATGGTGTGTATGTATGCCATGGTGTGTATGTATGCCATGGTGTGTATGTATGCCATGGTGTGTATGTATGCCATGGTGTGTGCCATATGTATGCCATGGTGTGTATGTATGCCATGGTGTGTATGTATGCCATGGTGTGTATGTATGCCATGGTGTGTATGTATGCCATGGTGTGTATGTATGCCATGGTGTGTATGTATGCCATGGTGTGTATGTATGCCATGGTGTGTATGTATGCCATGGTGTGTATGCCATGGTGTGTATGTATGCCATGGTGTGTATGTATGCCATATGTACATGGTGTGTATGTATGCCATGGTGTGTATGTATGCCATGGTGTGTATGTATGCCATGGTGTGTATGTATGCCATGGTGTGTATGTATGCCATGGTGTGTATGCCATGGTGTGTATGCCATGGTGTGTATGTATGCCATGGTGTGTATGTATGCCATGGTGTGTATGTATGCCATGGTGTATATGCCATGTATATCAATGAATTGGTGAGGGCTCTAGAACAGTCTGCAGCACCCGACCTCAACCTAGTAATCTCTGAAGTAAAACGTTTACTGTTTGATGATGATCTGGTGCTTCTGTCCCCAACCAAGTAGGGTGCACAGCAGCACTTAGATATTTTGCACAGATTCTATCAGACTTGGGCCCTGACAGTGAAATTAGTGAGGCAAAAATAATGGTGTTCCCAAAAAAAGGTCCAGTTGCCAGGACAACAAATACTAATTCCATCTAGAAAACTGTTGCCCTCGAGCACACAAAAAATGATATGTACCTTGGCCTAAACATCAGCGCCACAGGTAACTTCCACAAAGCTGTGAATGAGCTGAGAGACAAGGCAAGAAGGGCATTCTATGCCATCAATAGAAATGTATAAATTTCACATCCCAATTCGTATCTGGCTAAAAATACTTGAATCACTTATAGAACCCATGGCCCTTTATGGTTGTGAGGTCTGGGGTCCGCTCACCAACCAAGAAATCACAAAATGGGACAAACACCAAATTTAGAGTGAGTGCAGAATTCTGCAAAAACATCATCAGTGTACAACTTAAAACATAAAAAAATATATGCATAACTAAATTAGAACGATTTTCGCTAATTATTAAAATCAAGAATAGAGCAATCAAATTCTTTAACCACCTAAAAATAAGATTCTCAAACCCGGGCCAACCTTACATAACAAAGCCCTAACTACAGAGAGATTCACCATGAGAATAGTCCCCTCTGCCAGCTGGTACGAGGACTGATAACAAACACAAACAGACCCCACAGAGCCCCAGGAAAGCAACACAATTAGACACAACTAAATCATGAGAAAACAAAAAGATTATTACTTAACATATTGGAAAGAATTAACAAAAAAACAGAGCAAACTGGAATGCTATTTGGCCCTAAACAGAGAGTACACAGCGGCAGAATACCTGATCACTGTGACTGACCCCAAAATCAAGGAAAGCTTTGACTATGTACAGACTCAGTGAGCATAGCCTTGCTATCATGAAAAAATGTCATTGGCAGACCTGGCTCCCAAGAGAAAACAGGCTATATGCCCAAGCTGCAATTCCTATCCTCCTGCCAAATGTATGACCATATCAGAGACACGTAGTATTTCCCTCAGATTACACAGCTCCATAAAGAATTTGAAAACAAACCCAATGTTGATCAACTCCCATATCTACTGGGTGTAACCGTAAAAGCCTTGGTTTCATGCATGTTAACATCAGAAGCCTCCTCCCTAAGTTTGTTTTATTCACTGCTTTAGCACACTCTGCCAACCCGGATGTTCTAGCTGTGTCTGAATCCTGGTTTAGGAAGGCCAAGAAAAATTCTGAAATTTCCATCCCCGACTACAACATTTTCCTTCAAGATAGAACTGCTAAAGGGGGCGGAGTTGCAATCTACCCCAGAGATAACCTGCAGAGTTCTGTCACACTATCCGGATCTAAGCTCGAACCCAAACAGTTCGAGCTTCTACTTTTAAAAATCTATCTCTCCAGAAATAAGTATCTTACTGTTGCCACTTGTTACAGACCCTCCTCAGCTCCTAGCTGTGCCCTGGACACCATATGTGAATTGATTGTCCTCCATCTATCTTCAGAGTTCGTACTGTTAGGTGACCTAAACTGAGATATGCCTAACACCCTGGCCGTCCTACAATCTGAGCTATATGCCCTCAATCTTACACAAATGATCAAGGAACCTACCAGGTACAACCCTAAATCCGTAAAACATGGGCACCCTCATAGATACCATCCGGACCAACTTGCCCTCTAAATACACCTCTGCTGTTTTCACCCAGCGATCACTGTCTCATTGCCTGCATCCATAATGGGTCTGCGGTCAAACGACCACCCCTCATCACTGTCAAACGCTCCCTAAAACACTTCTGCAAGCAGGCCTTTCTAATCGACCTGGAAGGATATTGACCTCATCCCGTCAATAGAGGATGCCTGGTTGTTCTTTAAAAAGTACTTTCCTCACCATCTTAAATAAGCATGCCGCTTTCAAAAAATGTAGAACTAAGAACAGATGTAGCCCTTGGTTCACTCCAAACTTGACTGCCCGCGACCAGGAACCAATATACAAATTCAGTCAGGAAAAAAAGGCTAGCTTTTTCAAACAGAGATTTGCTTCCTGCAGCACTAATTCCAAAAAGTTTTGGGACACTGTAAAGTCCATGGAGAATAAAAGCACCTCCTCCCAGCTGCCCACTGCACTGAAGATAGGAAACACTGTCACCACTGATAAATCCATAATATAATGGAGAATTTCAATAAGCATTTCTCTACGGCTGGCCATGTTTTCCACCCAACCCTTTCCAACAGCTCTGCACCCCCCGCAGCAACTTGCCCAAGTCCTCCCCCACTTCTACTTCACCCAAATACAGACAGATGTTTGAAAGATCTGCAAAATCTGGATCCCTACAAATCAGCTGGGCTAGACAAATCTTCCTAAAACTATCCGCTTGTTGCAACCCCTAATGCTAGTCTGTTCAATCTCTCTTTTGTACCATCTGACATTCCTCTTCAAAGGGGGAGACCCCCAAACTGTTACAGACCTATATCCATCCTCCCTAAAAACTGCTCAGACCTATATCTATCCTGCCCTGCCATTGTTGCAACCCCTAATGCCCTAGTCTGCCCTTCAATCTCCTTTGCCCTGCCCTACCATCTGACATTCCTCTTCAACCCTGGGGGAGACACTCTAGACCCAAACTGTTACAGACCTATATCCATCCTGCCCTGCCTCTAGACCCAAACTGCTACAGACCTATATCTATCCTGCCCTGCCCTGCCCTGCCCTGCCCTGCCCTGCCCTGCCCTGCCCTGCCCTGCCCTGCCCTGCCCTGCCCTGCCCTGCCCTGCCCTGCCCTGCCCTGCCCTGCCCTGCCTGCCCTGCCTCTAGACCCAAACTGTTACAGACCTATATCTATCCTGCCCCCTGCCCTGCCCTGCCCTGCCCTGCCCTGCCCTGCCCTGCCCTGCCCTGCCCCTGCCCTGCCTCTAGACCCAAACTGCTACAGACCTATATCCATCCTGCCCTGCTGCCCTGCCCTGCCCTGCCCTGCCCTGCCCTGCCCTGCCCTGCCCTGCCCTGCCCTGCCCTGCCCTGCCCTGCCTCTAGACCCTGCTAAGACTGCTATCCTGCCCTGCCCTGCCCTGTCTCTAGACCTGCTACAGACCTATCTATCCTGCCCTGCCTCTAGACCCAAACTGCTACAGACCTATATCCATCCTGCCCTGCCCTGCCCTGCCTCTAGACCCAAACTGCTATAGACCTATATCCATCCCTGCCCTGCCTCTGCCCTGCCCTGCCCTGCCCTGCCCTGCCCTGCCCTGCCCTGCCCTGCCTCTAGACCCAAACTGTTACAGACCTATATCCATGCCCTGCCCTGCCCTGCCTCTAGACCCAAACTGCTTACAGACCTATATCCATCCTGCCCTGCCTCTAGACCCAAACTGTTACAGACCTATATCCATCCTGCCCTGCCCTGCCTCTGCCCTAGACTCAAACCCAAACTGCTTACAGACCCAAACTGCTACAGACCTATATCCATCCTGCCCTGCCATGCCTGCCCTGCCTCCTAGACCCAAACTCTTACAGACTATATCCATGCCCTGCCCTGCCCTGCCTCTATCCTGCCCTGCCCTGCCCTGCCCTAGACCCAAACTGTTACAGACCTTATCCAGAGACCCAAACTGCTACAGACCTATCCATCCTGCCCTGCCCTGCCTCTAGACCCAAACTGTTACTTCCTGCCCTGCCTCAGACCTGCCCTATATCCATCCTGCCCTGCCCTGCCTCTAGACCCAAACTGTTACAGACCTATATCCATCCTGCCCTGCCTCTAGACCCAAACTGTTACAGACCTATATCCATCCTGAGACCCAAACTGTTACAGACCTATATCCATCCTGCCCTGCCTCTAGACCCAAACTGCTACAGACCTATATCCATCCTGCCCTGCCCTCTAGCCCTGACCTATATCCATCCTGCCCTGCCCTGCCCTGCAGACCTGCCATCCTGCCCTGCCTCTAGACCCAAACTGTCAGACCTATATCCATCCCCTGCCCTGCCCTGCCCTGCCCTGCCCTAGACCCAAACTGTTACAGTACCCATCCTGCCCTGCCCTGCCCTGCCCTGCCCTGCCTCTAGACCCAAACTGTTACAGACCTATATCCATCCTGCCCTGCCCTGACCCAAACTGTTACAGACCTATATCCATCCTGCCCTGCCCTGACCCTAGCCCTGCCTCTAGACCCAAACTGTTACAGACCTATATCCATCCTGCCCTGCCTGTCTCTAGACCCAAACTGTTAGACCCAAACTCTTACACCTATATCCATCCTGCCCTGCCCTGCCTCTAGACCCAAACTTGACCTTACCATCCTGACCCAAACTGTTACAGACCTATCCATCCTGCCCTGCCCTGCCTCTAGACTCAAACTGTTACAGACCTGTATCCATCCTGCCCTGCCTCTAGACCCAAACTCTTACAGACCTATATCCATCCTGCCCTGCCCTGCCTCTAGACCCAAACTGACCTTACAGACCTGTTATATCCATCCTGCCCTGCCCTGCCTCTAGACCCAAACTCTTACAGACCTATATCCATCCCTATGCCCTGCCCTGCCTCTAGACCCAAACTGTTACAGACCTATATCCATCCTGCCCTGCCTCTAGACCTGTTATATCCATCCTGCCCTGCCCTGCCTAGACCCAAACTCTTACAGACCTATATCCATCCTGCCCTGCCCTGCCTCTACTGTTACAGACCTATATCCATCCTGCCCTGCCCTGCCTCTAGACCCAAACTCTTACAGACCTATATCCATCCTGCCCTGCCCTGCCTCTAGACCCAAACTGTTACAGACCCCATCCTGCCCTGCCCTGCCTCTAGACCCAAACTCTTACAGACCTATCCATCCTGCCCTCCTGCCCTAGACCCAAATGCCTCTAGACCCAAACTGTTACAGACCTATATCCATCCTGCCCTGCCCTGCCTCTAGACCCAAACTCTTACAGACCTATATCCATCCTGCCCTGCCCTGCCTCTAGACCC
Source organism: Oncorhynchus gorbuscha (assembly GCF_021184085.1). Taxonomy (NCBI): domain Eukaryota; kingdom Metazoa; phylum Chordata; class Actinopteri; order Salmoniformes; family Salmonidae; genus Oncorhynchus; species Oncorhynchus gorbuscha. The sequence continues at coordinate 108,349,666 of NC_060174.1, read as the reverse complement.
AAATTGTTACAGACCTATATCCATCCTGCCCTGCCCTGCCTCTAGACCCAAACTGCTATAGACCTATATCCAGAGACCCAAACTGTTACAGACCTATATCCATCCTGCCCTGCCCTGCCTCTAGACCCAAACTCTTACAGACCTATATCCATCCTGCCCTGCCATGCCTCTAGACCCAAACTCTTACAGACCTATATCCATCCTGCCCTGCCCTGCCTCTAGACCCAAACTGACCTTACAGACCCAAACTCTTACAGACCTATCCATCCTGCCCTGCCCTGCCTCTAGACCCAAACTCTTACAGACCTATATCCATCCTGCCCTGCCCTGCCTCTAGACCCAAACTGTTACAGACCTATATCCATCCTGCCCTGCCCTGCCTCTAGACCCAAATTGTTACAGACCTATATCCATCCTGCCCTGCCCTGCCTCTAGACTCAAACTGTTACAGACCTGTATCCATCCTGCCCTGCCCTATTAAAGTCTTCGAAAGCCAAGTTAATAAACAGATCACTGACCATTTCGAATCCCACCGTACATTTTTCCGCTGTGCAATCTGGTTTCAGAGCTGGTCACGGGTGCACCTCAGCCACACTCAAGGTACTAAACGATATCATAACCGCCATCAATAAGAGACAGTACTGTGCAGCTGTCGTCATCAACCTGGCCAAGGCTTTCGAATCTGTCAATCACCGTATTCTTGCCGGCAGACTCAACAGCCTTGGTTTCTCTAATGATTGCCTCGCCTGGTTCACTAACTACTTCTAAGACAGAGTTCAGTGTGTCAAATCAGAGGGCCTGTTGCCCGGATCTCTGACAGTCTCTATGGGGGTGCAACAGGGTTCAATTCTCAGGCTGACTCTCTTCTCTGTTTACATCAATGATGTCGCTCTTGCTGCTTCTGAGTCTCTGATCCACCTCTACGCAGACGACACCATTCTGTATATTCTGGCCCTTCTTTGGACACTGTGTTAACTAACCTCCAGATGAGCTTCAATGCCATACGATACTCCTTCCGTGGCCTCCAACTGCTCTTAAATGCTAGTAAAA
>NC_060174.1:108321116-108343616 GCF_021184085.1 Oncorhynchus gorbuscha | reverse complement strand
AAATACACTACAGAAAACCTGAGTCTACGCCTTCACTATGGTGAATCACTAAAACAATACAGAAATACACTACAGAAAACCTGAGTCTACGCCTTCACTATGGTGAATCACTAAAACAATACAGAAATACTATGAGTGAATGGTGAATCACTAAAACAATACAGAAATACACTACAGAAAACCTGAGTCTACGCCTTCAAACTAAAACAATACAGAAATACACTACAGAAAACCTGAGTCTACGCCTTCACTATGGTGAATCACAAAACAATACAGAAATACACTACAGAAAACCTGAGTCTACGCCTTCACTATGGTGAATCACTAAAACAATACAGAAATACACTACAGAAAACCTGAGTCTACGCCTTCACTATGGTGAATCACTAAAACAATACAGAAATACACTACAGAAAACCTGAGTCTACGCCTTCACTATGGTGAATCACTAAAACAATACAGAAATACACTACAGAAAACCTGAGTCTACGCCTTCACTATGGTGAATCACTAAAACAATACAGAAATACACTACAGAAAACCTGAGTCTACGCCTTCACTATGGTGAATCACTAAAAATACAAAATACAGAAAACCTGAGTCTACTACAGAAAAAAACCTACACTACAGAAAACCTGTCTACGCCTTCACTATGGTGAATCACTAAAACAATACAGAAATACACTACAGAAAACCTGAGTCTACGCCTTCACTATGGTGAATCACTAAAACAATACAAAATACAGAAATACACTACAGAAAACCTGAGTCTACGCCTTCACTATGGTGAATCACTAAAACACAATACAGAAAACCTGAGTCTACGCCTTCACTATGGTGAATCACAAAACAATACTACAGAAAACCTGAGTCTACGCCTTCACTATGGTGAATCACTAAAACAATACAGAAATACAATACAGAAATACACTACAGAAAACCTGAGTCTACGCCTTCACTATGGTGAATCACTAAAACAATACAGAAATACACTACAGAAAACCTGAAATATGGTGAATCACTAAAACAATACAGAAAACCTGAAAACCTGTCTACGCCTTCACTATGGTGAATCACTAAAACAATACAGAAATACACTACAGAAAACCTGAGTCACATGGTGAATCACTAAAACAATACAGAAATACACTACAGAAAACCTGAGTCTACGCCTTCACTATGGTGAATCACTAAAACAATACAGAAATACACTACAGAAAACCTGAGTCAACGCCTTCACTATGGTGAATCACTAAAACAATACAGAAATACACTACAGAAAACCTGAGTCTACGCCTTCACTATGGTGAATCACTAAAACAATACAGAAATACACTACAGAAAACCTGAGTCTACGCCTTCACTATGGTGAATCACTAAAACAATACATAAATACACTACAGAAAGAGAAGGAACAGCATGTCAGAAATCAGCTCAATGTCATTGAAGAATCCATAGACTAACTAACCACTTCTGGGAAAATTGGAAACAAACAACAACACAAAGAAGTATCTATTCAAAATGGAGATGTATGGGTAAACCACTTCTCCAATCTTTTTGGCTCAATAACAAAGAATAAAGAGCAAAAACATGATCAAATACAGATCTTAGAATCAACTATTAAAGACTACCAGAACCCACTGGATTCTCCAATTACCTTGAATGAGTTACAGGACAAAATAAAAACCCTCCAACCCAAAAAGGCCTGTGGTGTTGATGGTATCCTCAATGAAATGATCAAATATACAGACATCAAATTCCAATTGGCTATACTAAAACTCTTTAACATCATCCTTAGCTCTGGCATCTTCCCCAATATTTGGAAACCAAGGACTGATCACCCCAAACCACAAAAGTGTAGACAAATTTGACCCAAATTATTTCTGTGGAATATGCGTCAACAGTAACCTTGGGAAAATCCTCTGCTTTATCATTAACAGCAGACTCGTACATTTCCTCAATGAAAACAACGTACTGAGCAAATGTCAAATTGGCTTTTTACCAAATTACCTTACAACAGACCATGTATTCACCCCGCACCACCCTAATTGACAACCAAACAAACCAAAATGAAGGCAAAGTCTTCTCATGCTTTGTTGATTTCAAAAAGCCTTCGACTCAATTTGGCATGAGGCAAAGTGGTGTTGGGGGTAAAACATACGACATTATAAAATCCATGTACACAAACAACAAGTGTGTGGTTAAAATTGCCAAAAAACACAAATTTCTTCACACAGGGTCGTGGGGTGAGACATGGATGCAGCTTAAGCCCCACCCTCTTCAACATATATTGAATATTAACGAACAGGGTCGTTATATCTGGAGTACCTCTCCTGTCCTATTCGGTGTCCTGTGTGAATCTAAGTGTGCGTTCTCTAATTCTCTCCTTCTTTCTTTCTCTCTCTCGGAGGACCTGAGCCCTAGGACCATGCCCCAGGACTACCTGACATGATGGCTCCTCGCTGTCCCCAGTCCACCTGGCCATGCTGCTGCTCCAGTTTCAACTGACCTGAGCCCTAGGACCATGCCCCAGGACTACCTGACATGATGACTCCTTGCTGTCCCCAGTCCACCTGGCCATGCTGCTGCTCCAGTTTCAACTGACCTGAGCCCTAGGACCATGCCCCAGGACTACCTGACATGATGACTCCTTGCTGTCCCCAGTCCACCTGACCGTGCTGCTGCTCCAGTTTCAACTGACCTGAGCCCTAGGACCATGCCCCAGGACTACCTGACATGATGACTCCTTGCTGTCCCCAGTCCACCTGGCCATGCTGCTGCTCCAGTTTCAACTGTTCTGCCTTACTATTATTTGACCATGCTGGTCATTTATGAACATTTGAACATCTTGGCCATGTTCTGTTATAATCTCCACCCGGCACAGCCAGAAGAGGACTGGCCACCCCACATATGCTCTCTCTAATTCTCTCTTTCTTTCTCTCTCTCGGAGGACCTGAGCCCAAGGGCCGTGCCCCAGGACGACCTGACATGATGACTCCTTGCTGTCCCCAGTCCACCTGACTGTGCTGCTGCTCCAGTTTCAACTGTTCTGCCTTGTTATTATTCGACCATGCTGGTCATTTATGAACATTTGAACATCTTGGCCATGTTCTGTTATAATCTCCACCCGGCACAGCCAGAAGAGGACTGGCCACCCCACATATGCTCTCTCTAATTCTCTCTTTCTTTCTCTCTCTCGGAGGACCTGAGCCCAAGGACCGTGCCCCAGGACGACCTGACATGATGACTCCTTGCTGTCCCCAGTCCACCTGACTGTGCTGCTGCTCCAGTTTCAACTGTTCTGCCTTGTTATTATTCGACCATGCTGGTCATTTATGAACATTTGAACATCTTGGCCATGTTCTGTTATAATCTCCACCCGGCACAGCCAGAAGAGGACTGGCCACCCCACATAGCCTGGTTCCTCTCTAGGTTTCTTCCTAGGTTTTGGCCTTTCTAGGGAGTTTTTCCTAGCCACCGTGCTTCTACACCTGCATTGCTTGCTGTTTGGGGTTTTAGGCTGGGTTTCTGTACAGCATTTTGAGATATCAGCTGATGTACGAAGGGCTATATAAATAAAATTTGATTGATTGATTGATTGATTGATTGTGGGGTGAGACAGGGATGAAGCTTAAGCCCCACCTTCTTCAACATATATATCAACGAATTGGCTCGGGCACTAGAAGAGTCTGCAGCACCCGGCCTCAGCCTACTAGAATCTGAGGTCAAATGTCTACTGTTTGCTGATGATCTGGTGCTTCTGTCCCCAACCAAGGAGGGCCTACAGCAGCACCTAGATCCTCTGCACAGATTCTGTCAGACCTGGGCCCTGACAGTAAATCTCAGTAAGACCAAAATAATGGTGTTCCAAAAAAGGTCCAGTCGCCAGGACCACAAATACAAATTCCATCTAGACACTCTTGCCCTAGAGCACACAAAAAACTATATATACCTTGGCATAAACATCAGCGCCACAGGTAACTTTCACAAAGCTGTGAAGAAGGGCATTCTATGCCATCAAAAGGAACATAACTATTTGACTATGTACAGACTCAGTGAGCATAGCCTTGCTATTGAGAAAGGCCGTCATAGACAGACATGGCTCTCTAGACTTTACAAAGTCTTTAAGAACGTAGGTATTAACAGGAAGTCCCTGTCTTGGTATCAACCAGGCATGGTTTTAACAGGAAGTACCTGTCTTGGTATCAACCAGGCATGGTTTTAACAGGAAGTACCTGTCTTGGTATCAACCAGGCATGGTTTTAACAGGAAGTACCTGTCTTGGTATCAACCAGGCATGGTTTTAACAGGAAGTACCTGACTTGGTATCAACCAGACATGGTTTTAACAGGAAGTCCCTGTCTTGGTATCTACCAGACATGTCTGTAGGATATTGTATCAGACAGGGATATCCTACCAACCTCAGGTCGTCTTAAAGAGAGATGCTGTAATAGAAACAGAAAGGAACTGGGATATTGATTCCTTCTTGATAAATAAATACAACAAAAATATTTGGTTGTTTCACTGTAATACCTTGCCTTACTTCTACATCTGTGTCGCTTGCTGTTTGGGGTTTTAGGTTGGGTTTCTGTACAAGCACTTTGTGACATCTATCGATGTCAAGGTAAAACCAAATCTGTCCTTCTGCCCCTGAAGAAGGCAGTTTAACCCACTGTTCCTAGGCCGTCATTGTAAATACGGATTTGTTCTTTAACTGATTTGCCTACTTAAATAAAGATACAATTTAAAAAATACAAACGTAAAATGGGCTTTATAAATACATTTGATTGATTGACCGAGCAATTTTATGAAGTTAGCTTTCGCTAACCAGGCAGGGGCCCTATCTACCAACCTCAAAACTATTTAACCAGCTATCAGGTAGACTAGCTAACTATCTTAGCTGGCGTGCCTGCTGTCAAGGTGGGCGGACTATAGAAAAGGAAGCAATAACTATTAACTAAATGTACTGAACAAAGACTCACATTCCTTTCCATCTTTTTCACCCCAGAATTTAGCAGAGGTGCAGAGAAGTATATTTAGTTTATTCTCAAAAAGCTTTTTCTCCAGTCAGGAGAATAAAAGACCGATCAAGAGGTATACTTAGAACAATACTTAGAACAATACTTAGAACAATACTTAGAACAATACTTAGAATAATACTTAGAATAATACTTAGAACAATACTTAGAACAATACTTAGAACAATACTTGGTTCAAATGTAATCTGCCAACTAAATGATAATATCATGATATTTTGTGTATTAATTAGGAATGCATGATAGGTGCCTGTATTGACGATGTGTGGGTACGATCCCATGATGTGTGGGTATGATCCCATGATGTGTGGGTATGATCCCATGATGGTGGGTATGATCCCATGATGTGTGGGTATGATCCCATGATAGGTGGGTACGATCCCATGATGTGTGGGTATGATCCCATGATAGGTGGGTATGATCCCATGATGTGTGGGTATGATGGGTATGATCCCATGATGTGTGGGTATGATCCCATGATGTGTGGGTATGATCCCATGATGTGTGGGTATGATCCCATGATGTGTGGGTATGATCCCATGATTTGTGGGTATGATCCCATGATGTGTGGGTATGATCCCATGATACGTGTTGTAACGTCGAGGTAATGAGCTGGACGTGTTACTGCAGTAGATTGATGTGTGTGACTGACAGGGTAAGAGGCCTTAGCCAGAATACTAGACATATTTTACATACAGTGCCACCACCTTCTAAAGTAATGGGTTCATGATGCCCATTACAGACACACACGCATCACTCACTCATGTGTGGGTATGATCCCACGACAGGTGCTTTGTACTCACAGTACAGTGAGCTGGCTGCAGGTTATCAGAGTGGAGTAGTTGATGGTTAAGACCTGGTTCCCCTCAAAATCCCTGAAAGAGTGGGTATGATCCAGAGAGAGATGTGAGGATGATCCCAGATGTGTGGGTATGATCCCATGATTTGACAGGAGTATGATCAGATGAGAGACAGAGAGATGATACAGAGAGGGGGAAAGAGAGAGAGAGGTAATGAGCTGAGACACAGAGAGCAGTAGATTGATGTGTGTGACTGACAGGGTAAGAGGACACAGAGACAGAGAATACTAGACATAGAGAGAGAGAGAGTGCCAGAGACCTTCTAAAGTAATGGGTTCATGATGCCCAGACAGACACAGAGAGAGACAGAGACAGAGAGAGACAGAGAGAGACAGAGAGAGACAGAGAGAGAGAGAGAGAGCAGAGACAGGTGAGACAGAGACTTACAGAGACAGAGACAGAGACAGAGACAGAGTTACAGAGTGGAGAGAGATGGTTAGAGACAGAGGTTCCCCTCAGAAATCCCTGGAACAGAGACAGAGACAGAGACAGAGACAGAGACAGAGAGACAGAGAGAGAGAGAGAGAGAGAGAGAGAGACAGAGACAGAGACAGAGACAGAGACAGAGACAGAGACAGAGACAGAGACAGAGAGACAGAGAGAGAGAGAGAGAGAGAGAGAGAGAGAGAGAGAGAGAGACAGAGAGAGAGAGAGAGAGAGAGAGAGAGAGAGAGAGAGAGAGAGAGAGACAGAGACAGAGACAGAGACAGAGACAGAGAGAGAGAGACAGAGAGAGAGAGAGAGAGAGAGAGACAGAGACAGAGACAGAGACAGAGAGACAGAGACAGAGACAGAGACAGAGACAGAGACAGAGACAGAGAGAGAGAGAGAGAGAGAGAGAGAGAGAGAGAGAGAGAGACAGAGACAGAGACAGAGAGAGAGAGAGAGAGAGAGAGAGAGAGAGAGAGAGACAGAGACAGAGACAGAGACAGAGACAGAGAGAGAGACAGAGAGAGAGAGACAGAGAGAGAGAGAGAGAGAGAGAGACAGAGAGAGAGAGAGAGAGAGAGAGAGAGAGAGAGACAGAGACAGAGACAGAGACAGAGACAGAGAGAGAGAGACAGAGAGAGAGAGAGAGAGAGAGAGAGAGAGAGAGAGAGAGAGAGAGAGAGAGAGAGAGAGAGAGACAGAGACAGAGAGAGAGACAGAGACAGAGACAGAACATTGGTGTACACTGTTACTTCACACGGTCAGGTTGAATTATCATTATCTTTGTCTGCAGATCTAAGCCCTTCAAACTGGAGGGATATATAGCTCTCTCTCTGAGTGTGTGTGTGTTAATAACAATAACTTTGCTCCAGGAGAAAATAACCTCTTAAAGTCTGTCTTTGTTTTTACTAATAATGGGATGGATGGATTAATGCTGACAGTCAAATTATTATTATGATACATACTCAATAGGGATAGGACGGAAGGAAGGAAGGAAGGAAGGAAGGAAGGAAGGAAGGAAGGAAGGAAGTGTCCGAAGCCCAGCAACAAATGTACCTCCTAAGTTCCCTTTATTACACATAAGTCACATATTGTCAAGTAAGCCTGGTGAAGACAGGGCCATTGATCCTTTAACACAGACACATGTCATACAGTACACGCCTGGTCTGAAGGTTATAGATGTGAGGGAGCAAAGACAGTCAGGCTGGTCTGATGGAAACATCCTATAGCTTACTTGCTGCCAGTGTGGCGTTGGGGCTGAAAATATAGATTATGTCTGGGTCTGTCTTCAAGGCAGGCAGACCGAAGAGGAAGGCAGGCAGGCAGGGCAGAGAGAGGAGCAGGCAGGGCAAACAGAGAGAGGAGCAGGCAGACAGAAAGAGGAGTAAGCATGCAGGCAGACAGAAAGAGGAGCAGGCAGACAGAAAGAGACAGAGGAACAAACAGAGGAACAAACAGACAGGCAGGCAGGCAGGCAGGCAGGCAGGCAGACAGACAGACAGACAGACAGACAGACAGACAGACAGACAGACAGACAGACAGACAGACAGACAGACAGACAGACAGACAGACAGACAGACAGACAGACAGACAGACAGACAGACAGACAGACAGACAGACAGACAGACAGACAGACAGACAGACAGACAGACAGACAGACAGACAGACAGACAGACAGACAGACAGACAGACAGACAGACAGACAGACAGACAGACAGACAGACAGACAGACAGACAGACAGACAGACAGACAGACAGACAGACAGACAGACAGACAGACAGACAGACAGACAGACAGACAGACAGACAGACAGACAGACAGACAGACAGACAGACAGACAGACAGACAGACAGACAGACAGACAGGATGGAGAGATAGACGAGGTAGATAACTTCCACAAAGCTGTGAACAATCTGAGAGACAAGGCAAGAAGGACATTCTATGCCATCAAAAGGAACATAAAATTCGACATACCAATTAGGATCTGGCTAAAAATACTTGAATCAGTCATAGAGCCCATTGCCCTTTATGGTTGTGATGTCTGGGGTCCGCTCACCAACCAAGACTTCACAAAATGGGACAAACACCAAATTGAGACTCTGCATGCAGAATTCTGCAAAAATATCCTCTGTGTACAACGTAGAACACCAAATAATGCATGCAGAGCAGAATTAGGCCGATACCCACTAATTATTCAAATCCATAAAAGAGCCATTACATTTTCCAACCACCTAAAAGGAAGCGATTCCCAAACCTTCCATAACAAAGCCATCACCTACAGAGAGATGAACCTGGAGAAGAGTCCCCTAAGCAAGCTGGTACCGGGGCTCTGTTCACAAACACAAACACACCCCACAGAGCCCACAGGACAGCAACACAATTAGACCCAACCAAATCATGAGAAAACAAAAAGATAATTCCTTGACACATTGGAAGGAATTAACAAAAAAAACAGAAATCTATTTGGCCCTAAAACAGAGAGTACACAGCGGCAGAATACCTGACCACTGTGACTGACCCAAAATTAAGGAAAGCTTTGACTATGTACAGACTCAGTGAGCATAGCCTTGCTATTGAGAAAGGCCGCTGTAGACAGACCTGGCTCTCAAGAGAAGACAGGCTATGTGCTCACTGCCCACAAAATGAGGTGGAAACTGAGCTGCTCTTCCTAACCTCCTGCTAAATGTATGACCATATTAGAGACACATATTTCCCTCAGATTACACAGACCCACAAAGAATTTGAAAATAAATCACATTTTGATAAACTCCTATATCTATTGGGTGAGATACCACAGTGTGCCATCACAGCAGCAAGATGTGACCTGTTGCCAAAAGAAAAGGGCAACCAGCGCAACCAGTAGTTTATATGTCGAAGGGCTAGGGTCAGTTTGTTATATCTGGAGTACTTCTCCTGTCCTATCCGGTGTCCTGTGTGAATTTAAGTATGCTCTCTCTAATTTGCTCTTTCTCTCATTCTTTCTCTCTCTCGGAGGACCTGAGCCCTAGGACCATGCACCAGGACTACCTGACATGATGGCTCCTTGCTGTCTCCAGTCCACCTGGCTGTGCTGCTGCTCCAGTTTCAACTGTTCTGCCTGTGATTATTATTATTTGACCATGCTGGTCGTTCATGAACATTTGAACATCTTGGCCATGTTCTGTTATAATCTCCACCTGGCACAGCCAGAAGAGGACTGGTCACCCCAATTGGATTTGATTTGATTTTTGAAGAACAAACACCATTGTAAATACAATCCATATTTGGAATGAATTGTAACCACACCTTTGGGATGAATTGGAACGACCAACATCACTGCTCAACTAATGCTCTTGTGGCTGAACCAATTTCCCGCAGCAAGGGGGGAATCAACACCATATTAATGCCCAGGATTTTGGAATGAGATGTTCGACGAGCAGGTGTCCACATACTTTTGCTCATGCAGTATATTTAGCAGATGTTATTGTGGGTGTAGAGAAATGCTTTGTGTTCCAACAGTGCAATAATATCAAACAATACTCAACAATACACAGAAATCTAAAACATATATAAATTAAGAATTACAGGACTATTAGGATGAGCAATGTCAGAATCCTGAGTATAAAATATACATATTATATATATATATATACATATTATTATTGTATTTTTTATACTATATATATATATATATATATATATATATATACATACACTGCTCAAAAAAATAAAGGGAACACTTAAACAACACAATATAACTCCAAGTCAATCACACTTCTGTGAAATCAAACTGTCCACTTCAGAAGCAACACTGATTGACAATACATTTCACTTGCTGCTGTGCAAATGGAATAGACAACAGGTGGAAATTATAGGCATTTAGCAAGACACCCCCAAATAAAGGAGTGGTTCTGCAGGTGGTGACCACAGACCACTTCTCAGTTCCTATGCTTCCTGGCTGATGTTTTGGTCACTTTTGAATGCTGGCGGTGCTTTTACTCTAGTGGTAGCATGAGACGGAGTCTACAACCCACACAAGTGGCTCAGGTAGTGCAGCTCATCCAGGATGGCACATCAATGCGAGCTGTGGCAAGAAGGTTTGCTGTGTCGGTCAGCGAAGTGTCCAGAGCATGGAGGCGCTACCAGGAGACAGGCCAGTACATCAGGAGATGTGGAGGAGGCCGTAGGAGGGCAACAACTCAGCAGCAGGACCGCTACCTCTGCCTTTGTGCAAGGAGGAGCAGGAGGAGCACTGCCAGAGCCCTGCAAAATGAGTCTGTGTCTGCTCAAACGGTCAAACGGTCAGAAACAGACTCCATGAGGGTGGTATGAGGGCCCAACGTCCACAGGTGGGGGTTGTGCTTACAGCCCAACACCGCGCAGGACGTGTGGCATTTGCCAAAGAACACCAAGAGAACTCCCTGTGCTCGTCTGGAGACGCCATGGAGAACGTTCTGCTGCCTGCAACATCCTCCAGCATGACCGGTTTGGCGGTGGGTCAGTCATGGTGTGGGGTGGCATTTCTTTGGGGGGCCGCACAGCCCCCATGTGCTCGCCAGAGGTAGCCTGACTGCCATTAGGTACCGAGATGAGATCCTCATACCCCTTGTGAGACCATATGCTGGTGCGGTTGGCCCTGGGTTCCTCCTAATGCAAGACAATGCTAGACTTCATGTGGCTGGAGTGTGTCAGCAGTTCCTGCAAGAGGAAGGCATTGATGCTATGGACTGGCCCGCCCGTTCCCCAGACCTGAATCCAATTGAGCACATCTGGGACATCATGTCTCGCTCCATCCACCAACGCCACGTTGCACCACAGACTGTCCAGGAGTTGGCTGAGACTTTAGTCCAGGTCTCGGAGGAGATCCCTCAGGAGACCATCCACTACCTCATCAGGAGCATGTCCAGGCATTGTAGGGAGGTCATACAGGCACGTGGAGGCCACACACACTACTGAGCCTCATTTTGACTTGTTTTAAGGAAATTACATCAAAGTTGGATCAGCCTGTAGTGTGGTTTTCCACTTTAATTTTGAGTGTGACTCCATATCCAGACCTCCATGGGTTGATACATTTGATTTCCATTGATAATTTGTGTGTGATTTTGTTGTCAGCACATTCAACTATGTAAAGAAAAAAGTATTTAATAAGAATATTTCATTCATTCAGATCTGGGATGTGTTATCTAAGTGTTCCCTTTATTTTTTGGGAGCAGTGTACATAAAGGACCATTCCAGTTTGTATTTATTTATACTATTTTCTACATTGTAGAATAATAGTGAAGACATCAAAACTATGAAATAACACATATGGAATCATGTAGTAACCAAAAAAGTGTTAAACAAATCAAAATATATTTGAGATTCTTCAAAGTAGCCACCCTTTGCCTTGATGATAGCTTTGCACACTCTTGGCATTCTCTCAACCAGTTTCACCTGGAATGCTTTTTCCAATAGTCCTGAAGGAGTTAAACAGTATGTAAACATTATTCAATTGACCAGTGTTCCATGTCTATGTACAGGCAGTAGCCTCTAAAGTGCATGGTAGAGTAACCCGGTGGTAGCCATCTCGTAACAGTGACTAAAGTTCAGGGCAGGTTGGAGGCTGGTGACCATTTAACAGTCTGATAGCCTTGAGAAAGAAGCTGTTTCTCAGTCTCTCTGTTCAAGCTTTGAAGCATCTGTACTTTCAGAGTGGAGCAGTATGTAAACATTATTAAAGTGACTAGTGTTCCATTATTAAAGTGGCCAGTGATTCCATGTCTATGTATATGGGGCAGCAGCCTCTAAGGTGCAGGGTTACGTAACCGGGTGGAAGCCGCCTAGTGATGGCTAACCGTCTGATGGCCTTGAGATAGAAGCTGTTTTTTCAGTCTCTCGGTCCGAACTTTGATGCACCTATACTGACCTCGCCTTCTGGATGATAGCGGGAGGAACAGGCTGTGGCTCGCGTGGCTGAGGTCCTTGATGATCTTCTTGGCCTTCCTGTGACACCGAGTGCTGTAGATGTCCTGGAGGGCAGGCAGTGTGCCCTCTAGTGAGCCGTGCGGTTGTGGATGGTGCAGTTGTCGTACCAGGCGGTGATACAGCCCAACATAATGCTCTCAATGGTGGATCTGTATGTTTGTGTCTTATGGGCAAAGAGACACATTTCTTCAGCCTCCTGAGGTTGTTTGGGTGGGTGAACCATTTCCGATTTCAAGCTTTTCACCTTCTCCGGCCTGTCCTTGTGGAAAGGTGGGTGCTTCCTCTGCTGTCTCCTGAAGTCCACGATGAGCTCCTTCATTTTGTTGAAAGAGAGGTTATTTTCCTGGCACCACTCCGCCAGGGCCCTCCTTCCTGTAGGCTGTCACCTACTACTGTTGTGTCATCTACAAACTTGATGATTGAGTTGGAGACATGCATGGCCACGCAGTCATGGGTGAACAGGGAGTACAGGAGGGGGCTGAGTACGCACCCTTGTAGGGCCCCTGTGTTGAGGATCAGCGACGTGGAGGTGTTGTTTCCTACCTTCTCCACCTGGGGGGGGGGGCGGGGCAGCCCGTCAGGAAGTCCAGGACTCAATTCCACAGGACGGGGTTCAGACCCAGGGCCCAGAGCTTAATGATGAGCACTATGAAATTCAGAGCTGAGCTCAAGTCAATGAACAGCATTCTTACATTGGTATTCCTCTTGTCCAGATGGGATAGGGCAGTGTGCAGTGCGATGGCTAATGTGTCATCCGTGGATATCTTTGAGGCAGTATACAAATTGGAGTGGGTCTAGGGTGTTGGGTAAGGGGGGGGGTGATATGATTCTTGACTCGTCTCTCAAAGCTCTAGCTCTTCATGTTGACAGAGTGCTACGGGGAGATAGTCATTTCATTCAGTCGTCTTTACCTTCTTGGGTACAGGAACAATGGTGGGCGTCTTAAAGCAAGTGGGGACATCAGACTGGGAGAGATTGTCCGTAAACACTCCAGCCAGCTGGTCTGTACATGCTCTGAGGATGCGGCTAGGGATGCCGTCTGGCCCGTCAGCCATGCGATGTCTTACTCACGTTGGCCACGGGAGCGGTGGTAGCCCGCGGGAGCAGTGATAGCCCACGGGAGCAGTGGTAGCCCACGGGAGCAGTGGTAGACCACGGGAGCAGTGGTAGGCCACGGGAGCAGTGGTAGACCACGGGAGCAGTGATAGCCCACGGGAGCGGTGGTAGCCCACGGGAGCGGTGGTAGGCCACGGGAGCGGTGGTAGGCCACGGGAGCAGTGGTAGCCCATGGGAGCAGTGGTAGCCCATGGGAGCAGTGGTAGCCCACGGGAGCAGTGGTAGCCCACGGGAGCAGTGGTAGCCCGCATCAGCGGTACTGTGTTGCCCTCAAAGCAGCCAAAGAAGGTGTTTAGCTTGTCCAGGAGCAAAATGTTGGACATTGCAGGTTTTCCATTTATAATCCGAGATTGTCTAGAGTCCCTGCCATATACACGTCTCGTGTCTGAGCCATTGAATTGCAACTCCACTTTGTGTTTGTATTGATGTTTTGCCTGTTTGTTACAGAGGGCATAGCTGGACTGTTTGTGCTTGACCATGTTCTCGGTCTGTAGTTAAACGTGATGGTTTGTGCTTTCTGATTTGCACAAAAAGCTGCCATCTATCCACGGTTTTAGGTTTGTAATAGGTTTTAATCTTCAAAGTTTGAACAAAGTCCCCTTATACACTTCCTGATGAACTCAGTCACTGTGTCAACGGCAATTTTATTCTCAGAGGCAACTCAGAACAGATCCTAGTCCGCGTGATCAAAACAATCTTGAAGCATGGGTTCCGATTGGTCAGACCACGGGTAGTTCCTGTTTGAGTTTCTGCCTATAGGAAGGGAGGATCAGGATGTAGACCTGATCTGATTTGCCGATGGGAGGGTGGGGTGGGCTTTGTAGCCATCTCGGAAGGGAGAGTAGCAATGGTCTAGAGTTTTTTAAAGTACTGGAAGCGATATGTTGATAGAACTTCGGTTACGTTTTCCTCAAATTTGCTTTGTGAAAGTCACCAGCTACAATAAATGCGGCCTCGGGATATGTGGTTCCCAGTTTTCACAAAGTCCAGATTCATTCCTTGGGAGCTGTTGTGGAATCGGCTTGAGGGGGAATATACATGGCTATGACAATTACCGAAGAGAATTCTCTTGGGAGGTAATGAGGTCTGCATTTTATTGTGTGGTATCACAGGTAGGGGAAAGGACTTGAGTTCCTATACATTACCACAATTACAGTAGTTAATCATGAAACATACACTACCTTTCAAAAGTTTGGGGCCACTTATAAATGTCCTTTTTGTCCATGAAAATAACATCAAAATGACCAGAAACACAGTACAAAGAAACACGAATAGACTGACGAGTTTTGGAAGAAAGTTCTTTGATTCTGGCCAGTTTGAGCCTGTAATCGAACCCACAAATGCTGATGCTCCAGATACTCAACTAGTCTAAAGGCCAGTTTCATTGCTTCTTTAATCAGGACAACAGCTTTCAGCTGTGCTAATAATAATTGCAAATGTTTTCTAATGATCGATAAGCCTTTTAAAATGATAAACTTGGATTAGCTAACACAACGTGCCATTGGAACACAGGAGTGATGGTTGCTGATAATGGGCCTCTGTACGCCTATGTAGATATTCCATTAAAAATCAACCGTTTCCAGCTACAATAGTCATTTACAACATTAACAATGTCTACACAGTATTTCTGATCAATTTGATGCTATTTTAATGGACAGAAAATGTGCTTTTCTTTCAAAGACAAGGATACTTCTAAGTGGCCCCAAACTATTGAAAGGTAGTGTATGTTTCATGATTAACTACTGTCAACTCCATCTTCTTTTTCCTGGAGAGTTCTTAATTTCGGTTGATGTGAAAGACTGAGAACTCAGCTGGAACGGAGACAGTATATCTGGAGAGAGCAAAGATTCTGTGAAACAGAGTATGTTACAGTCCCTGAAGTCTCTCTGGAAGGAGATCCTCGCCCTGAGGTTGTCTACTTTATTGTCCAGGGACTGAACATTAGGAAGTAATATACTCGGAAGTGGTGGATGGTATTTAACGCCTCCTGAGTCAGACTAAGAGTCCAAACAACTATTCTCTGCCGGGGGCATCATGGAGCAGGGGAATTGCCTTGGGGGGTACGAACAAAGGATATAATTCAGAAAAGTCTGGTTGAAATGCTGGTGAGTTACATGTATAGATAGATAGATAGATAGATAGATAGATAGATAGATAGATAGATAGATAGATAGATACTCACACACAGCTGAGGTTAGGTGTGTGGTGACAGAGGCTGGGTTGGGGGAGCTGCACGAGAGACATATAGATAGATAGATGTATAGATAGATGTATAGATAGATGTATAGATAGATACTCACACCCAGCTGAGGTTAGGTGTGTGGTGACAGAGGCTGGGTTGGGGGAGCTGCACGAGAGACGTATTCACCATGGAACTGGGGAGAGAGAGAACACACTATTGTCTAGAGAATACACACACAGTCACACATGGATGGGCGGACACACACACACAGATGGAAGGACACACATGCACACACACGGACTCACACAAACACACAAACACACAAACACACAACTTTGGGACCTCCTTCAGGTAGACACACAGCTGGGAGCCATATTTGGAGAGAGAATATGAACACAAAAACACAACTCTGGGACCTCCTTCAGGTAGACACACAGCTGGGAGCCATATTTGGAGAGAAAATATGAACACAAAAACACACTCAGAAAACAATGGTTCCAAAGGGGTTCTTCCCATTGGAGAATCCTTCTTGGTTCCAGGGAGAATCCTTCTTGGTTCCAGGGAGAATCCTTCTTGGTTCCAGGGAGAATCCTTCTTGGTTCCAGGGAGAATCCTTCTTGGTTCCAGGGAGAATCCTTCTTGGTTCCAGGGAGAATCCCTCTTGGTTCCAGGGAGAATCCCTCTTGGTTCCAGGGAGAATCCCTCTTGGTTCCAGGTAGAATCCCTCTTGGTTCCAGGTAGAATCCCTCTTGGTTTCCAGAGAGAATCCCTCTTGGTTCCAGAGAGAATCCTTCTTGGTTCCAGGGAGAATCCCTCTTGGTTCTAGGGAGAATCCTTTTTGGTTCCAGAGAGAATCCCTCTTGGTTCCAGGGAGAATCCTTCTTGGTTCCAGGGAGAATCCCTCTTGGTTCCAGGGAGAATCCTTTTTGGTTCCAGAGAGAATCCCTCTTGGTTCCAGGTAGAATCCTTCTTGGTTCCAGAGAGAATCCCTCTTGGTTCCAGGTAGAATCCCTCTTGGTTCCAGGGAGAATCCTTCTTGGTTCCAGGGGGAATCCTTTTTGTTTCCAGAGAGAATCCCTCTTGGTTCCAGGGAGAATCCTTCTTGGTTCCAGGGGGAATCCTTTTTGGTTCCAGGGGGAATCCTTTTTGGTTCCAGGGGGAATCCTTCTTGGTTCCAGAGAGAAACATTTTTGGTTCCAGGGAGAACTCATTTCAGGTTCCATGTGGAACCCTCTGTGGAAAGGGTCCTACATGAATTCCAAAAGGCAGTGGTGTAAAGTAGTATTTTTAAGGTATTTGTATTTTACTATTTATATGTTTGATAACTTTTACTTTACTACATTCCTAAATAAAATGTACTTTTTACTCTGTGTTTTTCCTTTTACATTTTAAATGCTTAGCAGAACATGAATATGATGCAATTCTCACACTTATTAAGAGAACATCCCTGGTCCACCCTACAGCCTCTGATCTGGGGAACTCACTAAACAGAGAACATCCCTGGTCATCCCTACTGCCTCTGATCTGGAGGACTCACTAAACAGAGAACATCCCTGGTCCTCCCTACTGCCTCTGATCTGGAGGACTCACTAAACAGAGAACATCCCTGGTCCTCCCTACTGCCTCTGATCTGGAGGACTCACTAAACAGAGAACATCCCTGGTCCTCCCTACTGCCTCTGATCTGGAGGACTCACTAAACAGAGAACATCCCTGGTCCTCCCTACAGCCTCTGATCTGGAGGACTCACTAAACAGAGAACATCCCTGGTCCTCCCTACTGCCTCTGATCTGGAGGACTCACTAAACAGAGAACATCCCTGGTCATCCCTACTGCCTCTGATCTGGAGGACTCACTAAACAGAGAACATCCCTGGTCCTCCCTACTGCCTCTGATCTGGAGGACTCACTAAACAGAGAACATCCCTGATCATCCCTACTGCCTCTGATCTGGTGGACTCACTAAACAGAGAACATCCCTGGTCCTCCCTACTGCCTCTGATCTGGAGGACTCAGTAAACAGAGAACATCCCTGCTCATCACTACTGCCTCTGATCTGGAGGACTCACTAAACAGAGAACATCCCTGGTCATCCCTACTGCCTCTGATCTGGAGGACTCACTAAACAGAGAACATCCCTGGTCATCCCTACTGCCTCTGATCTGGACTCACTAAACAGAGAACATCCCTGGTCATCACTACTGCCTCTGATCTGGAGGACTCACTAAACAGAGAACATCCCTGGTCCTCCCTACTGCCTCTGATCTGGAGGACTCACTAAACAGAGAACATCCCTGGTCCTCCCTACTGTCTCTGATCTGGAGGACTCACTAAACAGAGAACATCCCTGGTCCTCCCTACTGTCTCTGATCTGGAGGACTCACTAAACAGAGAACATCCCTGGTCCTCCCTACTGTCTCTGATCTGGAGGACTCACTAAACAGAAAACATCCCTGGTCATCCCTACTGCCTCTGATCTGGACTCACTAAACAGAGAACATCCCTGGTCCTCCCTACTGCCTCTGATCTGGAGGACTCACTAAACACACATGTTTTGTTTGTAAATGGTGTCTGGGTGTTGGAGTGTGCCCCTGGCTATTCGTTAATACATTTAAAAAAACAAGCATATCATGCCATCTGGTTTGTTAATATAAGGAACATGAAATGACTTAACATTTTACTTTTGATCCTCATGTCACGGGGTGCGGGGTGGTGAGCGTACATATTCTCTTTATTAGAAATGACGCCAAACAAAACAATAAACATTTTAAAAACAAACCGTGAAGCTAAAGGCTATGTGCCCTAAACAAAGTCAACTTCCCACAAAGAAAGGGAGGGAAAAGGGGCTACCTAAGTATGGTTCCCAATCAGAGACAACGATAGACAGCTGTCCCTGATTGAGAACCATACCAGGCCAAAACATAGAAATACAAAATCATAGATAACAAAACATAGAATGCCCACCCCAAATCACACCCTGACCAAACCAAAGAGAGACATCAAATGGCTCTCTAAGGTCAGGGTATGAGAACTCAAGTATTTTTTAGAAATGATGTTTTCTTCTGATAGTTAAGAATATTTAAAACCAAATAAGTTTTAGACTTTTACTCAAGTAGTATTTTACTGGGTAACACGATTAAATGTCTTACTAACCTCGGCCAGGGCGAGCTAAGGTATCTTTACTTTTACTCAAGCATGACAATTGGGTACATTTTCCACCATTGGAAAAAAAGGGGTTCTACAAAGGGTTCTCCTATGGGGACAGTTGAAGAACCCTTTGAGGTTCTGGATAGCACTTTTCTTCTAAGAGTGTACTTACTGAGTGCTGCGTTGGCAATACTATAGGGATTGTAATGTAATGATGCAGTGCAACTTGTCAAACTTCTGTTAATTGGTGTACAGTAACAGATGGTCAACAAGCTCTCACAGTCTCATGTCAGAATGACACGCTCCTCCAATGTTTCTCAGGTGGCAAAGTTGATCCAAACTACACATTTTGAAGTGTTTAAGGTTAAGTTTAGGTATGAACTCTGAATGGTTGATTCTCAGCAAATAGTCAGTTGATAGTCAGTTGATAGTCAGTTGATAGTCAGTTGATAGTCAGTTGATAGTCAGTTGATAGTCAGTTGATAGTCAGTTGATAGTCAGTTGATAGTCAGTTGATAGTCAGTTGATAGTCAGTTGATAGTCAGTTGATAGTCAGTTGATTCTCAGCAAATAGTCAGTTGATAGTCAGTTGATAGTCAGTTGATAGTCAGTTGATAGTCAGTTGATAGTCAGTTGATAGTCAGTTGATAGTCAGTTGATTCTCAGCAAATAGTCAGTTGATAGTCAGTTGATAGTCAGTTGATAGTCAGTTGATAGTCAGTTGATAGTCAGCTGATAGTCAGTTGATCGTCAGTTGATCGTCAGTTGATCGTCAGTTGATCGTCAGTTGATAGTCAGTTGATAGTCAGTTGATAGTCAGTTGATAGTCAGTTGATAGTCAGTTGATAGTCAGCTGATAGTCAGTAGTCAGTTGATAGTCAGTTGATAGTCAGTTGATAGTCAGTTGATAGTCAGTTGATAGTCAGTTGATAGTCAGTTGATAGTCAGTTGATAGTCAGTTGATAGTCAGTTGATAGTCAGTTGATCCTCCTCAGATAGTCAGTTGATAGTCAGTTGATAGTCAGTTGATAGTCAGTTGATAGTCAGTTGATAGTCAGTTGATCCTCCTCACTAGATAGTCAGTTGATAGTCAGTTGATAGTCAGTTGATAGTCAGTTGATAGTCAGTTGATAGTCAGTTGATAGTCAGTTGATAGTCAGTTGATAGTCCGTTGATAGTCCGTTGATAGTCAGTTGATAGTCAGTTGATAGTCAGTTGATCCTCCTCACTAGATAGTCAGTTGATCCTCAGCAGATAGTCAGTTGATAGTCAGTTGATAGTCAGTTGATAGTCAGTTGATAGTCAGTTGATAGTCAGTTGATAGTCAGTTGATAGTCAGTTGATCCTCCTCACTAGATAGTCAGTTGATCCTCCTCACTAGATAGTCAGTTGATCCTCCTCACTAGATAGTCAGTTGATAGTCAGTTGATAGTCAGTTGATAGTCAGTTGATAGTCAGTTGATCCTCCTCACTAGATAGTCAGTTGATCCTCAGCAGATAGTCAGTTGATAGTCAGTTGATAGTCAGTTGATAGTCAGTTGATAGTCAGATCCTCCTCACAGTTGAGATAGTCAGTTGATAGTCAGTTGATAGTCAGTTGATAGTCAGTTGATAGTCAGTTGATAGTCAGTTGATAGTCAGTTGATCCTCCTCACTAGATAGTCAGTTGATCCTCAGCAGATAGTCAGTTGATAGTCAGTTGATAGTCAGTTGATAGTCAGTTGATAGTCAGTTGATAGTCAGTTGATAGTCAGTTGATCCTCCTCACTAGATAGTCAGTTGATCCTCAGCAGATAGTCAGTTGATAGTCAGTTGATAGTCAGTTGATAGTCAGTTGATAGTCAGTTGATAGTCATAGTCAGTTGATCCTCCTCACTAGATAGTCAGTTGATCCTCAGCAGATAGTCAGTTGATAGTCAGTTGATAGTCAGTTGATAGTCAGTTGATAGTCAGTTGATAGTCAGTTGATCCTCCTCACTAGATAGTCAGTTGATCCTCAGCAGATAGTCAGTTGATAGTCAGTTGATAGTCAGTTGATAGTCAGTTGATAGTCAGTTGATAGTCAGTTGATAGTCAGTTGATCCTCCTCACTAGATAGTCAGTTGATCCTCAGCAGATAGTCAGTTGATAGTCAGTTGATAGTCAGTTGATAGTCAGTTGATAGTCAGTTGATAGTCAGTTGACCTCCTCACTAGATAGTCAGTTGATCCTCAGATAGTCAGTTGATAGTCAGTTGATAGTCAGTTGATAGTCAGTTGATAGTCAGTTGATAGTCAGTTGATAGTCAGTTGATAGTCAGTTGATCCTCAGCAGATAGTATATAATAATATCAATATCCCTCCTCACATCTCAATATCCCTACTCACAATTCAATATCCCTCCTCACATCTCAATACCTGTCCTATCTCAGTATGTGTCCTCTCTCCCCACCTCTCAGTCTCTCTCCCCACCTCTCAGTCTCTCTCCCCACCTCTCAGTCTCTCTCCCCACCTCTCAGTCTCTCTCTCCCCACCTCTCAGTCTCTCTCCCCGCCTCTCTGTCTCTCTCCCCGCCTCTCAGTCTCTCTCCCCACCTCTCAGTCTCTCTCCCCCTCGCACCTCTCTGTCTCTCTCTCCCGCCTCGCAGTCTCTCTCCCGCCTCGCAGTCTCTCTCCCGCCTCGCAGTCTCTCTCCCGCCTCGCAGTCTCTCTCCCGCCTCGCAGTCTCTCTCCCGCCTCGCAGTCTCTCTCCCGCCTCGCAGTCTCTCTCCCGCCTCGCAGTCTCTCTCCTCTCTCCGTCATGCTCTATCCCCAACTCTCTGTCTCTCTCTCTCTGTCTCTCTCCCCGCCTCTCTGTCTCTCTCCCCGCCTCTCTGTCTCTCTCCCCCGCCTCTCTGTCTCTCTCCCCGCCTGTCTCTCTCCCCACCTCTCTGTCTCTCTCCCCACTCTCTGTCTCTCTCCCCGCCTCTCTGTCTCTCCCCGCCTCTCTGTCTCTCTCCCCCGCCTCTCAGTCTCTCTCCCCGCCTCTCAGTCTCTCTCCCCGCCTCTCAGTCTCTCTCCCGCCTCTCAGTCTCTCTCCCGCCTCTCAGTCTCTCTCTCAGTCTCTCTCCCGCCAACTCTCCCGCCTCTCAGTCTCTCTCCCGCCTCTCAGTCTCTCTCCGCCTCTCCGTCTCTCTCCCCCTCTCCCCAACTCTCAGTCTCTCTCCCCAACTCTCAGTCTCTCTCCCCAACTCTCAGTCTCTCTCCCCAACTCTCAGTCTCTATCCCCACCTCTCCCCAACTCTCAGTCTCTCTCCCCAACTCTCAGTCTCTCTCCCCAACTCTCAGTCTCTCTCCCCAACTCTCAGTCTCTCTCCCCAACTCTCAGTCTCTCTCCCCAACTCTCAGTCTCTCTCCCCAACTCTCAGTCTCTCTCCCCAACTCTCAGTCTCTCTCCCCAACTCTCAGTCTCTCTCCCCAACTCTCAGTCTCTCTCCCCAACTCTCAGTCTCTCTCCCCAACTCTCAGTCTCTCTCCCCAACTCTCAGTCTCTCTCCCCAACTCTCAGTCTCTCTCCCCAACTCTCAGTCTCTCTCCCCAACTCTCAGTCTCTCTCCCCAACTCTCAGTCTCTCTCCCCAACTCTCAGTCTCTCTCCCCAACTCTCAGTCTCTCTCCCCAACTCTCAGTCTCTCTCCCCAACTCTCAGTCTCTCTCCCCAACTCTCAGTCTCTCTCCCCAACTCTCAGTCTCTCTCCCCAACTCTCAGTCTCTCTCCCCAACTCTCAGTCTCTCTCACCAACTCTCAGTCTCTCTCACCAACTCTCAGTCTC
>NC_060174.1:108293616-108316116 GCF_021184085.1 Oncorhynchus gorbuscha | reverse complement strand
TTCAGTGTGGATCTACTGAACTTCGGCAGACAGTGCTCTCTGTGCCCGTGATCTCGCCATCACGGTTGACAACTCCATTGTGTCCTCTCCCAGAGCGCTAAGAACCTTGGCGTGATCCTGGACACTTCTCAGGTGTCTGATGCTCTACAACATCCGCAGGTGTCCCTGCCTCACACAGGAAGCGGCGAGGTTAATTTATCTACTAGGTGTCTGGGCTCCCTGCCTGTGAATGTTGTTACTTACCTTCCCAGGTGTCTGACTGGCTTCCAGGTGTCTGACCCCTGTGTGAATGTTGTTACTCTACTGATACCCAAATAAGGGCACTGTCCACCTGGCCTGCTCCCCCTACCACTGTGGTGAATTTGTCAGCCCAGTCAAAACTGTTCGCTGCTCTGGCTCCCCAATGGTGGAACAAACTCCCTGACACCTGGACAGCGGGTCAATCACCACCTTGTTAAACCCTCTTTAGGAATACTGGATAGGATAAAGTAATCCTTCTCCCCCCCTTGGTGAATATTTAGATACTCTGTTCCACTGGATGTCATAAGGTGAATGCTAATTTGTGTCTGGATAAGAGCATCTGCTAAATGACTTAAATTAATGTAAATGTACTCTGACTAGGTGTCTGACCCCTGTGGTGAATGTTGTTACTCTACTAGGTGTCTGACACCTGTGGTGAATGTTGTTACTCTACTAGGTGTCTGTGGTGAATGTTGTTACTCTACTAGGTGTCTGACACCTGTGGTGAATGTTGTTACTCTACTAGGTGTCTGTGGTGAATGTTGTTACTCTACTAGGTGTCTGACTAGGTGTCTGACACCTGTGGTGAATGTTGTTACTCTACTAGGTGTCTGTGGTGAATGTTGTTACTCTACTAGGTGTCTGACTAGGTGTCTGACCCCTGTGGTGAATGTTGTTACTCTACTAGGTGTCTGACCCCTGTGGTGAATGTTGTTACTCTACTAGGTGTCTGACACCTGTGGTGAATGTTGTTACTCTACTAGGTGTCTGACTAGGCGTCTGACCCGTGGTGAATGTTGTTACTCTACTAGGTGTCTGACTAGGTGTCTGACCCTTGTGGTTAATGTTGTTACTCTACTAGGTGTCTGACCCCTGTGGTGAATGTTGTTACTCTACTAGGTGTCTGATACCTGTGGTGAATGTTGTTACTCTACTAGGTGTCTGATACCTGTGGTGAATGTTGTTACTCTACTAGGTGTCTGACACCTGTGGTGAATGTTGTTACTCTACTAGGTGTCTGTGGTGAATGTTGTTACTCTACTAGGTGTCTGACTAGGTGTCTGACCCCTGTGGTGAATGTTGTTACTCTTCTAGGTGTCTGACCCCTGTGATGAATGTTGTTACTCTACTAGGTGTCTGACCCCTGTGGTGAATGTTGTTACTCTACTAGGTGTCTGATACCTGTGGTGAATGTTGTTACTCTACTAGGTGTCTGACACCTGTGGTGAATGTTGTTACTCTACTAGGTGTCTGTGGTGAATGTTGTTACTCTACTAGGTGTCTGACTAGGTGTCTGACCCCTGTGGTGAATGTTGTTACTCTACTAGGTGTCTGACACCTGTGGTGAATGTTGTTACCCTACTAGGTGTCTGACTAGGTGTCTGACCCCTGTGGTGAATGTTGTTACTCTACTAGTTGTCTGACCCCTGTGGTGAATGTTGTTACTCTACTAGGTGTCTGACACCTGTGGTGAATGTTGTTACTCTACTAGGTGTCTGTGGTGAATGTTGTTACTCTACTAGGTGTCTGACTAGGTGTCTGACCCCTGTGGTGAATGTTGTTACTCTTCTAGGTGTCTGACCCCTGTGATGAATGTTGTTACTCTACTAGGTGTCTGACACCTGTGGTGAATGGTGTTACTCTACTAGGTGTCTGACTAGGTGTCTGACCCCTGTGGTGAATGTTGTTACTCTTCTAGGTGTCTGACCCCTGTGATGAATGTTGTTACTCTACTAGGTGTCTGACCCTGTGGTGAATGGTGTTACTCTACTAGGTGTCTGACTAGGTGTCTGACACCTGTGGTGAATGGTGTTACTCTACTAGGTGTCTGACACCTATGGTGAATGGTGTTGCCGTTGATTTACTGGAATGGCAACTTTGTAGCGAAGCTTTAACCGACAAACTAACGTTTGTATCGGAACGACAAGTGCAGCTGCAAGCCGGAAGGTCACAACTAAGACCATAGCTCGCTCCAGTGTGGTTGGGAACTGTAAAGGCACTGGTGTGGACATTTGTGTTTAAAGGGAGTATATTGCTTATAATTGTTTTGTCTATTTATGAAACGGTATGGGATTGACTATTTGTGCATTGGCCTTAGAGACTTTGGGGACATTTTAAAATGGCTTTTTTGTTTTGAACCGCACACACACACTCATTATCGGCAGACTCAACAGCCTGGACTTCTCAAATGATTGCCTCGCCTGGTTCATCGACTACTTTGCAGACAGAGTTCAGTGTGTGAAATCTGTTGTCCGGACCTCTGGCAGTCTCTAAGGGGGTGCCACAGGGTTCAATTCTCGAGCCGACTCTTTTCTCTGTATACATCAATGATGTCACTCTTGCTGCTTGTGAGTCTCTGATCCACCTCTACGCAGACGACACCATTCTGTATACTTCTGGCCCTTCTTTGGACACTATGTTAACAACCCTCCAGACGAGCTTCAATGCCATACAACTCTCCTTCTGTGGCCTCCAACTGCTTTTAAATGCTAGTAAAACTAAGTGCATGCTCTTCAACCGATCGCTGCCCGCCCGTCCAGCATCACTACTCTGGACAGTT
Organism: Oncorhynchus gorbuscha; assembly: GCF_021184085.1. Classification (NCBI taxonomy): domain Eukaryota; kingdom Metazoa; phylum Chordata; class Actinopteri; order Salmoniformes; family Salmonidae; genus Oncorhynchus; species Oncorhynchus gorbuscha. The sequence continues at coordinate 108,313,316 of NC_060174.1, read as the reverse complement.
CTGACTTAGAATATGTGGACAACTACAAATACCTAGGTGTCTGACTAGACAGTAAACTCTCCTTCCAGACTCACATTAAGCATCTCCAATCAAAAATTAAATCTAGAATCGGCTTCCTATTTCGCAACAAAGCATCCTTCACTCATGCTGCCAAACACACCCTTGTAAAACTGACCATCCTACAGATCTTTGACCTCGGGCGATGTCATCTACAAAATAGCCTCCAACACTCTACTCAGCAAACTGGATGCAGTCGATCACAGTGTCGTCCGTTTTGTCACCAAAGCCCCATTTACCACCCACCACTGCAACCTGTATGCTCTCGTTGGCTGGCCCTCGCTACATATCCGTTGCCAGACCCACTGGCTACAGGTCATCTACAAGTCTTTGCTAGGTAAAGCCCCGCCTTATCTCAGCTCAGTGGTCACCATAGCAACACCCACCCGTAGCACACGCTCCAGCAGGTATATTTCACTGGTCATCCCCTAAAGCCAATTCTTCCTTTTGCCACCTTTCCTTCCAGTTCTTTGCTGCCAACGAATGGAACGAATTGCAAAAATCAAATCAATTAGATCTCCCTCTCTAACTTTAAGCATCAGCTGTCAGAGCAGCTTACCGATCACTGTACGTGTACATAGCCCATCTGTAAATAGCCCACCCAACTACCTCATCGCCATATTATTACTTACCCTCTTGCTCTTCTGCACCCCAGTATTTCTACCTGCACATCATCATCTGCACATCTATCACTCCAGTGTTAACACTAAATTCTAATAATTTTTTTGCCTCTATGGCCTATTTATTGCCTTAGAGGCAATAAATTTATAGACCTTTCTATTTGTATTTTCTCATGTGTTATTGTACGTTTGTTTTTGTGTAACTCTGTGTTGTTGTTTGTGTCTCACTGCTTTGTTTTATCTTGACCAGGTCGCAGTTGTAAATGAAGGTGAAATAAATTCAAATTAAAATGTACCCAACTTCTTTTTCACTTTACCAATCATCTGATGATCACTGGGTTTATTATTGCCTCTGAAGTTGTTCTGGTCATTATTATAGTAGAAGGTGTTATTGGTTGGATGACTGGTATTTATATGAGATATCCACTGGCTACATGTTACTCATGGCCACTGGCTACCTGGCCAACAGGCTACCCTCTCTACTGGCTATCTGGCCAACAGGCTACCCTCTCTACTGGCTATCTGGCCAACAGGCTACCCTCTCTACTGGCTACCTGGCCAACAGGCTACCCTCTCTACTGGCTACCTGGCCAACAGGCTACCCTCTCTACTGGCTACCTGGCCAACAGGCTACATGGCCAACAGGCTACCTGGCCAACAGGCTACCTGGCCAACAGGCTACCCTCTCTACTGGCTATCTGGCCAACAGACTACCCTCTCTACTGGCTACCTGGCCAACAGGCTACCCTCTCTACTGGCTACCTGGCCAACAGGCTACCCTCTCTACTGGCTACCTGGCCAACAGGCTACCCTCTCTACTGGCTATCTGGCCAACAGGCTACCCTCTCTACTGGCTACCTGGCCAACAGGCTACCCTCTCTACTGGCTACCTGGCCAACAGGCTACATGGCCAACAGGCTACCTGGCCAACAGGCTACCTGGCCAACAGACTACCCTCTCTACTGGCTACCTGGCCAACAGACTACCCTCTCTACTGGCTACCTGGCCAACAGGCTACCCTCTCTACTGGCTACCTGGCCAACAGGCTACCCTCTCTACTGGCTACCTGGCCAACAGGCTACCCTCTCTACTGGCTACCTGGCCAACAGGCTACCCTCTCTACTGGCTACCTGGCCAACAGGCTACCCTCTCTACTGGCTACCTGGCCAACAGGCTACATGGCCAACAGGCTACCTGGCCAACAGGCTACCCTCTCTACTGGCTACCTGGCCAACAGGCTACCCTCTCTACTGGCTACCTGGCCAACAGGCTACCCTCTCTACTGGCTACCTGGCCAACAGGCTACCCTCTCTACTGGCTACCTGGCCAACAGGCTACCCTCTCTACTGGCTACCTGGCCAACAGGCTACCCTCTCTACTGGCTACCTGGCCAACAGGCTACCCTCTCTATTGGCTACCTGGCCAACAGGCTACCCTCTCTATTGGCTACCTGGCCAACAGGCTACCCTCTCTATTGGCTACCTGGCCAACAGGCTACCCTCTCTATTGGCTACCTGGCCAACAGGCTACCCTCTAGTCTACTAGTTTGAGCATATACAATATAAACTATCCAATATAAACTATCCAATAGAAACTATCCAATAGAAACTATCCAATATAAACTATCCAATAGAAACTATCCAATAAAAACTATCCAATAAAAACTATCCAATAAAAACTATCCAATAGAAACTATCCAATAAAACTATCCAATAGAAACTATCCAATAAAAACTATCCAATAGAAACTATCCAATAGAAACTATCCAATAGAAACTATCCAATAGAAACTTTGCAAACTGGGAAAAACAGTGAAGAAAAACCAATGAATGTGCACACCGGTAGGTAGATGGTAACAAACATTCACTGTTGTTTTAGCAGCGATTATAACCATGAGCAGACTTGTTTTTATGTTTATATAGTTAATTTTACAATGAACGGACGCTGTGATCAAATGGATCATGTTGAGCTGCATTCCTGTGTGGTAACGTGATATATCTGGTGATACGGGCTCAGCTGGTTTCTGTTATTATCTGCTAGCTGCAGAACGGACCTTTGGTAGGTCTGTTGTATGAGTGCTTGTGTTTTGTGGTTTATTCTCCTTGTGGGGACCAGATGTCCCATGAGGTTTTCAACTGTTCCATATCTTTTGCATTTGTTTATAATTGCCCTGACAGTGTATAGTCAGGTATAGATAGACAGTGACACAGTGCTCAGTGGTATAGTCAATCGTTTGTGGATGTTCTTGAAGCCATTACCAGATTGATGAAGGTCTACGACCATCTGTCTCTTTTTCAACAGCCGGTTCTTTTGTTTTCTTCGTGGTGTTGGATGACAGCGGGATGTTGCATGTGTGTGTTACCTCATTTTGATTCCCCTAGTGAAACAGGAAATGATGTCATGGCTCAATATAGTTCCTTAGATCAACTTAAATACGTGGAATTTAATTCCTGGTTTAATTTTGGTAGATGTTAATTACAATCATCTTTAAAGGTGCCATTAATTGTGAAACCTTGATTTTGGAGGACATTGATTTTTTATTAAATCAATGAATTATTTTGTTGGGTTCCATTGAAACATTAATAAAGTACAGTATTTTGAGTTTCTCTCTGTAATTCTTTTGTTTACATTTGTTTTTATCATTATTTGTGCCGGTCAGGAGTGCCAGTACACTGGAGCCCACTGTGTCCCAGTCTGTGATATAGCAAAACAGTCCTGTAGTTTAGCATCTGCTTCATCTGACCACTTTCCTATTGATCGAGTCACTGGTACTTCCTGCTTTAGTTTTTGCCTGTAAGCAGGAATCAGGAGGATGGAATTGTGGTCAGATTTGCCAAATGGAGGGCGGGGGAGAGCTTTGTATGAGTCTCTGTGTCTGGAGGAAAGATGGTCCAGAGTTTTTTCCCCTCTGGTTGCACATTTAACATGCTGATAGAAATTTGGTGAGACAGATTTCAGTTTCTCTGCATTAGGGGAACGGTTTAGGGTTAGGGTTAAGGATAGGTTAAGGGTTAGGGTTTGGGGATAGGTTAAGGGTTAGGGTTAGGGTTTGGGGATATGTCTAGGGATAAGGTTAGGTTAAGGGTCAGGGTTCGTGGATAGGTTAAGGGTCAGGGTTTGGGGATATGTTTAGGTTCATGGTTAGGTTAAGAGTTATGGTTAGGGGATAGGTTAAGGGTTAGGGTTGGGGGATATGTTTAGGTTTAAGGTTAGGTTAAGAGTTATGGTTGGGGGATATGTTTAGGTTTAAGGTTAGGTTAAGAGTTATGGTTAGGGGATAGGTTAAGGGTCAGGGTTCGTGGATAGATTTAGGGTTAAGGTCAGGTTAAGGATTAGGATTTTGGATTTTGAATGGAATCAATTGCTTGGTCCCCACAAGGATAGTAAAACGTGTGTGTGTGTTTGTACTCACAGCCACCATAGATTACGGAGATCACTGAACACACCGAGTTTGAGAGATGAAATGGAGTTGACACTGAGAAACCTGAGAAAGAGAGAGAGAGAGAGAGGGAGAGACATCTATAAATGAGCATTATTCCTTCTACACAACATATTTTTTTAACTAGGCAAGTCAGTTAAGAACAAATTCTTATTTTCAATGACGGCCTAGGAACAGTGGGTTAACTGCCTGTTCAGGGGCAGAATGACAGATTTGTACCTTGTCAACTCAGGATATGAACTTGCAACCTTTTGGGTTTACTAGCCCAACGCCCTGCCGCCCCAGGGTAGCCTAGTGGTATGAGAACATCATCCTCCCTTCTCCATCCCTCCCTCCCCTCATTCCTTCCTCCCTCCTCCCTCAACAAATAGTGACAGCTATGCCATATAGATTGCAAAATAGTTTAGGTAGAGATTTTCGATGTACCGATTCCTGTGGCACATGGTTTGTGAATACAGAAAACAAAGCCGGAATCAGAAGAGTTTTTTCCATTTTAAATTGTTATACAACATTCATTCAACCAATAGAATGAATACACACCTACTCATTCAACCAATAGAATGAATACACACCTACTCATTCAACCAATAGAATTCATATATATATATATATCTACAGTATCAGTCAAAGGTTTGGACACACCTACTCATTCAACCAACATAATGAATACACACCTACTCATTCAACCAATATAATTAATATATATATACAGTATCAGTCAAAGGTTTTTAATTTAAAAAAACAACTATTTTCTACATTGTAAAATAATAGTGAAGACATCAACACTGAGAAATAACACGTGGAATTGTTGAGTAAACCAAAAAAGTGTTTAAAAAAATTGAGATTCTTCAAAGTACAACTTTGCACAGTCTGCATCAAGGCAAAGTGCAGGTTTTCATGACGGATCGCTCTGTACTTTGCTTCGTTCATCGTTCCCTCGATCCTGACTAGTCTCCTAGTCTCTGATGCTGACTAACATCCCCACAGCATGATGCTGCCACCACCACCATGCTTCACCGTAGGGATGGTGCCAGGTTTCCTCCAGACAAGATGCTGCCACCACCATGCTTCACCGTAGGGATGGTGCCAGGTTTCCTCCAGACATGATGCTGCCACCACCATGCTTCACCATAGGGATGGTGCCAGGTTTCCTCCAGACATTCAGTTTGACATTCAGGTCAAAGAGTCAATCTTGGTTTCCAGATAATCTTGTTTCTCTGAGAGTCTTCCTTTTGGCAAACTCAAAACGGGCTGTCGTGCCTTTCACTGAGGAGTGGCTTCAGTCTGGCCACTACCACAAAGGCCTGATTGGTGGAGTGCTTCAGAGATGGTTGTCCTTCTGGAAGAGGTTCTCCCATCTCCACAGAGGAACTTTATAGCTCTGTCAGAGTGGCAATCAGGTTCTTGGTCACCTCCCTGACCAAGGACCTTCTCCCCAATTGCTCAGTTTGACCAGGCGGCCAGCTCTAGAAAGAGTCTTGGTGGTTCTGAACTTCTTTAATTTAAGAATGATGGAGGCCACTGTGTTCAATGCTGCAGAGATATTTTGGTACCTTTCCCCAGATCTGTTCGACACAATCCTGTCTTGACAGTTCCTTCGACCTCATGGCTTGGTTTTTGCTCTGACATGCACTGTCAACTGTGGGTCCTTATATAGACAGGTGTGTGCCTTTCCAAATCATGTCCAATCAATTGAATTTACCATCTCAAGGATGATCAATGGAAACAGGATGCACCTGAGCTCAATTTAGAGTCTCATACCAAATGGCTGAATAGTTATGTAAATTAAATCAAACCGTATGTGTCACATACACATGGGTGGCAGATGTTAATGCGAGTGTAGTGAAATGCTTGTGCTTCTAGTTCCGACAATGCAGTAATAACCAATGAGTAATCTAACCTAACAATTCCAAAACTACTACCTTATACACACAAGTGTAAAGGGATAAAGAATATGTACATAAAGATATATGAATGAGTGGTGGTTCAGAACGGCATAGGCATGATGCAGTAGATGGTATAGAGTACAGTATATACATATGAGATGAGTAATGTAGAGTATGTAAACATTATATACAGTGCCTTGCGAAATTATTCGGCCCCCTTGAACTTTGCGACCTTTTGCCACATTTCAGGCTTCAAACATAAAGATATAAAACTATATTTTTTGTGAAGAATCAACAACAAGTGGGACACAATCATGAAGTGGATCGACATTTATTGGATATTTCAAACTTTTTTAACAAATCAAAAACTTAAAAATTGTGCGTGCAAAATTATTCAGCCCCTTTACTTTCAGTGCCGCAAACTCTCTCCAGAAGTTCAGTGAGGATCTCTGAATGATCCAATGTTGACCTAAATGACTAATGATGATAAATACATAAATGCACCTGCACTGTGATAGTCTCAGAGGTCCGTTAAAAGCGCAGAGAGCATCATGAAGAACAAGGAACACACCAGGCAGGTTCGAGATACTGTTGTGAAGAAGTTTAAAGCCGGATTTGGATACAAAAAGATTTCCCAAGCTTTAAACATCCCAAGGAGCACTGTGCAAGCGATAATATTGAAATGGAAGGAGTATCAGACCACTGCAAATCTACCAAGACCTGGCCGTCCCTCTAAACGTTCAGCTCATACAAGGAGAAGACTGATCAGAGATGCAGCCAAGAGGCCCATGATCACTCTGGATGAACTGCAGAGATCTACAGCTGAGGTGGGAGACTCTGTCCATAGGACAACAATCAGTCGTATATTGCACAAATCTGGCCTTTATGGAAGAGTGGCAAGAAGAAAGCCATTTCTTAAAGATATCCATAAAAAGTGTTGTTTAAAGTTTGCCACAAGCCACCTGGGAGACACACCAAACATGTGGAAGAAGGTGCTCTGGTCAGATGAAACCAAAATTGAACTTTTTGGCAACAATGCAAAATGTTATGTTTGGTGTAAAAGCAACACAGTTCATCACCCTGAACACACCATCCCCACTGTCAAACATGGTGGTGGCAGCATCATGGTTTGGGCCTGCTTTTCTTCAGCAGGGACAGGGAAGATGGCTAAAATTGATGGGAAGATGGATGGAACCAAATACAGGACCATTCTGGAAGAAAACCTGATGGAGTCTGCAAAAGACCTGAGACTGGGACGGAGATTTGTCTTCCAACAAGACAATGATCCAAAACATAAAGCAAAATCTACAATGGAATGGTTCAAAAATAAACATATCCAGGTGTTAGAATGGCCAAGTCAAAGTCCAGACCTGAATCCAATCGAGAACTGTGGAAAGAACTGAAAACTGATGTTCACAAATGCTCTCCATCCAACCTCACAGAGCTCGAGCTGTTTTGCAAGGACGAATGGGAAAAAATTTCAGTCTCTCGATGTGCAAAACTGATAGAGACATACCCCAAGCGACTTACAGCTTTAATCGCAGCAAAAGGTGGCGCTACAAAGTATTAACTTAATTTTTCAGTTTTTGATTTGTTAAAAAAGATTGAAATATCCAATAAATGTCGTTCCACTTCATGATTGTGTCCCACTTGTTGTTGATTCTTCACAAAAAAATACAGTTTGAAGCCTGAAATGTGGCAAAAGGTTGCAAAGTTCAAGGGGGCCGAATACTTTCGCAAGGCACTGTAAAGTGGCATTGTTTAAAGTGACTAGTGATACATTTATTACATCCATTTTTCCATTATTATAGTGGCTGGAGTTGAGTCAGTGTGTTGGCAGCAGCCACTCAATGTTAGTGGTGGCTGTTTAACAGTCTGATGGCCTTGAGATAGAAGCTGTTTTTCAGTCTCTCGGTCCCAGCTTTGATGCACCTGTACTGACCTCGCCTTCTGGATGATAACGGGGTGAACAGGCAGTGGCTCGGGTGGTTGATGTCCTTGATGATCTTTATGGCCTTCCTGTAACATCAGGTGGTGTAGGTGTCCTGGAGGGCAGGTAGTTTGCCCCCGGTAATGCGTTGTGCAGACCTCACTACCCTCTGGAGAGCCTTACGGTTGTGGGTGGAGCAGGTGCCGTACCAGGCGGTGATGCTCTCGATTGTGTACCTATAAAAGTTTGTGAGTGTTTTTGGTGACAACCCGAATTTCTTCAGCCTCCTGAGGTTGGAGAGGCGCTGCTGCACCTTCTTCACCACGCTGTCTGTGTGGGTGGACCATTTCAGTGTGTCTGCGACGTCTACGCCGAGGAACTTAAAACGTTCTACCTTCTCCACTACCACTATTATATTCTGTGTCTGTTGTGTCATTCAACCAGAACTCCATTGAAGTATCGGGAATCGGGTGATCTTTGAGTCACATCTCCAGACTGTATTTACAGTCTGTATGTTAAAGCTGACACACAGTCTCGTTTAAGCCTTCATGGAGAGAGGGTATTACTGTGTGTCTGAGCTGGTACATGCTTTATGGCTATAAGAGGAAAAAAAACGAGACGGTTGTTATTTAGTGGGATATTTAACCGTCTCTTGTAGTTCAGCTGGTACTTTACTTTTATGTCCCAATGACGAGGCAGGCAGGCAGGCAGGCAGGCAGGCAGGCAGGCAGGCAGGCAGGCAGGCAGGCAGGCAGGCAGGCAGGCAGGCAGGCAGGCAGGCAGGCAGGCAGGCAGGCAGGCAGGCAGGCAGGCAGGCAGGCAGGCAGGCAGGCAGGCAGGCAGGCAGGCAGGCAGGCAGGCAGGCAGGCAGGCAGGCAGGCAGGCAGGCAGGCAGGCAGGCAGGCAGGCAGGCAGGCAGGCAGGCAGGCAGGCAGACAGACAGACAGACAGACAGACAGACAGACAGACAGACAGACAGACAGACAGACAGACAGACAGACAGACAGACAGACAGACAGACAGACAGACAGACAGACAGACAGACAGACAGACAGACAGACAGACAGACAGACAGACAGACAGACAGACAGACAGACAGACAGTTCTATCTCACACAAGGAGAGTGTACCAGCCCATCTTCAAAAAAGAGCCTGATAAATCAACCAAAAATGGAGTCTCTCTCTTTAAATGTCTCTGTCTGTCTCTCAATTCAATTCAATTCAAGGGGCTTTATTGTCATGGGAAACACATGTTAACATTGCCAAAGCAAGTGAAGTAGATAATAAACAAAAGTGAAATAAACAATCAAAAAATGAACAGTAAACATTACACTCACAGAAGTTCCTAAAGAATAAAGACATTACACATGTCATATTATGTATATATACAGTGTTGTAACGATGTGGTTAAAGTACAAAAGGGAAAATAAATAAACATACATACGGGTTGTATTTACAATGGTGTTTGTTCTTCACTGGTTATCTTAAGATCCCTTTTGATGGCATAGGAGGCCCTTCTTGTCCTGTCTCTCAGATTGTAAACAGCTTTGTGGAAGTTACCTGTGGCGCTGATGTTTAGGCCAAGGTATGTATAGGTTTTTTGTGTGCTCTAGGGCAACAGTGTCTATATGGAATTTGTATTTGTGGTCCTGGTGATTGGACCTTTTTTGGAACACCATTATTTTGGTCTTACTGAGATTTACTGTCAGAGCTCAGGACTGACAGAATCTGTGCAGAAGATCTAGGTTCTTCTGTAGGTCCTCCTTGGTTGGTGGCAGGAGCACCAGATCATCGGCAAACAGCTGCATCACTGTCTTTCTGGACAGATCTAGGCTGTAGTCCCTCCTTGGTTGGGTACAGATCTAGGCTGTAGTCCCTCCTTGGTTGGGGACAGATCTAGGCTGTAGGCCCTCCTTGGTTGGGGACAGATCTAGGCTGTTGGCCCTCCTTGGTTGGGGACAGATCTAGGCTGTAGGCCCTCCTTGGTTGGGGACAGATCTAGGCTGTAGGCCCTCCTTGTTTGGGGACAGATCTAAGCTGTAGGCCCTCCTTGGTTGGGGACAGATCTAAGCTGTCGGCCCTCCTTGGTTGGGGGCAGATCTAGGCTGTAGGCCCTCCTTGGTTGGGGGCATATCTAGGCTGTAGGCCCTCCTTGGTTGGACAGATCTAGGCTGTAGTCGCTCCTTGGTTGGGGACAGAATTAAGCTGTAGGCCCTCCTTGTTTGGGGACAGATCTAGGCTGTTGGCCCTCCTTGGTTGGGGACAGATCTAGGCTGTAGGCCCTCCTTGGTTGGGGACAGATCTAGGCTGTAGGCCCTCCTTGGTTGGGGACAGATCTAGGCTGTAGGCCCTCCTTGGTTGGGGACAGATCTAGGCTGTTGGCCCTCCTTGGTTGGGGACAGATCTAGGCTGTAGGCCCTCCTTGGTTGGGGACAGATCTAGGCTGTAGGCCCTCCTTGTTTGGGGACAGATCTAAGCTGTAGGCCCTCCTTGGTTGGGGACAGATCTAAGCTGTAGGCCCTCCTTGGTTGGGGGCAGATCTAGGCTGTCGGCCCTCCTTGGTTGGGGACAGATCTAGGCTGTAGTCCCTCCTTGGTTGGGGACAGATCTAGGCTGTAGGCCCTCCTTGGTTGGGGACAGATCTAGGCTGTTGGCCCTCCTTGGTTGGGGACAGATCTAGGCTGTAGGCCCTCCTTGGTTGGGGACAGATCTAGGCTGTAGGCCCTCCTTGTTTGGGGACAGATCTAAGCTGTAGGCCCTCCTTGGTTGGGGACAGATCTAAGCTGTAGGCCCTCCTTGGTTGGGGGCAGATCTAGGCTGTCGGCCCTCCTTGGTTGGGGGCAGATCTAGGCTGTAGGCCCTCCTTGGTTGGGGGCATATCTAGGCTGTAGGCCCTCCTTGGTTGGACAGATCTAGGCTGTAGTCGCTCCTTGGTTGGGGACAGAATTAAGCTGTAGGCCCTCCTTGGTTGGGGACAGATCTAGGCTGTAGGCCCTCCTTGGTTGGGGACAGATCTAAGCTGTAGGCCCTCCTTGGTTGGGGACAGATCTAAGCTGTAGGCCCTCCTTGGTTGGGGACAGATCTAAGCTGTAGGCCCTCCTTGGTTAGGGGCAGATCTATGCTGTAGGCCCTCCTTGGTTGGGGGCAGATCTAGGCTGTAGGCCCTCATTGGTTGGGGGCAGATCTAGGCTGTAGTCCCTCCTTGGTTGGGGACAGATCTAGGCTGTAGGCCCTCCTTGGTTGGGGACAGATCTAGGCTGTTGGCCCTCCTTGGTTGGGGACAGATCTAGGCTGTAGGCCCTCCTTGGTTGGGGACAGATCTAGGCTGTAGGCCCTCCTTGTTTGGGGACAGATCTAAGCTGTAGGCCCTCCTTGGTTGGGGACAGATCTAAGCTGTAGGCCCTCCTTGGTTGGGGGCAGATCTAGGCTGTCGGCCCTCCTTGGTTGGGGGCAGATCTAGGCTGTAGGCCCTCCTTGGTTGGGGGCATATCTAGGCTGTAGGCCCTCCTTGGTTGGACAGATCTAGGCTGTAGTCGCTCCTTGATTGGGGACAGAATTAAGCTGTAGGCCCTCCTTGGTTGGGGACAGATCTAGGCTGTAGGCCCTCCTTGGTTGGGGACAGATCTAAGCTGTAGGCCCTCCTTGGTTGGGGACAGATCTAAGCTGTAGGCCCTCCTTGGTTGGGGACAGATCTAAGCTGTAGGCCCTCCTTGGTTAGGGGCAGATCTATGCTGTAGGCCCTCCTTGGTTGGGGGCAGATCTAGGCTGTAGGCCCTCATTGGTTGGGGGCAGATCTAGGCTGTAGGCCCTCCTTGGTTGGACAGATCTAGGCTGTAGTCCCTCCTTGGTTGGGGGCAGATCTAGGCTGTCAGCCCTCCTTGGTTGGGGGCAGATCTAGGCTGTGGGCCCTCCTTGGTTGGGGACAGGTCTAGGCTGTAGGCCCTCCTTGGTTGGGGACAGAATTAGGCTGTAGGCCCTCCTTGGCTGGGGACAGAATTAGGCTGTCGGCCGTGCTTGGCTGGGGACAGAATTAGGCTGTCGGCCCTCCTTGGTTGGGGACAGGTCTAGGCTGTAGGCCCTCCTTGGTTGGGGACAGGTCTAGGCTGTAGGCCCTAATTTTCTGTTTGTGTCTCTCTCAATCAATTAAATTCAAAGGATTTTATTGGCATGGGAAACATGTTTACATTGCCCCCCCTCCTCTCCCCCTTTCCTCTGTCTGCCCCTCCCTTTCTCTCCCCACCTCTCTCTCTCTCCCCACCTCTCTCTCTTTCTACCTCTCTCTCTCTCTCTCTCTCTCCCCACCTCTCTCTCTCTCAGAGTGTACTCTCTCTTTTCTACCTCTCTCTCTTTCTACCTCTCTCACAGAGTCTCTCTCTCCCCACCTCTCTTCTTTCTACCTCCCGCTCTCTCCCCACCTCCCGCTCTATCTCCCCACCTCCCGCTCTCTCTCCCCACCTCCCACTCTCTCTCCCCACCTCCCACTCTCTCTCCCCACCTCCCGCTCTTTCTCCCCACCTCCCTCTCTCTCTCCCCCTCTGCCTTCAGTAAGATGCAGACCGGTATGTCAGTACTCACAGTTTCTCTAGTTTGTAGAGTCCATTGAAGGCTTCACTGGAGACTGTCTGAATGCTGTTGTTCTGTAGGAACCTACGAGTAGAAACACACAGAAACACACTGTTAAGAGTGTACTGGGTTAGCAGTGGTACGAGTAGAAACACACAGAGTGTACTGGGTTAGCAGTGGTACGAGTAGAAACACACAGAGTGTACTGGGTTAGCAGTGGTACGAGTAGAAACACACAGAGTGTACTGGGTTAGCAGTGGTACGAGTAGAAACACACAGAGTGTACTGGGTTAGCAGTGGTACGAGTAGAAACACACAGAGTGTACTGGGTTAGCAGTGGTACGAGTAGAAACACACAGAGTGTACTGGGTTAGCAGTGGTTCCACATGACTTCACCAGGTACTAGTAAACATATTGTTCATAGCCTTCTCATTCTAAAATAACATAAAGTCATTCGGTTTGTCGTACATAACACACACGTTTCTAGCTACAACACAGCCAGTACAGTCACAACCCAGTACAGTCACAACCCAGTACAGTCACAACCCAGTAGAGTCACAACCCAGTACAGTGTTAACCCAGTAGAGTGTTAACCCAGTACAGTCACAACCCAGTACAGTCACAACCCAGTACAGTCACAACTCAGTACAGTGTTATCCCAGTACAGTGTTATCCCAGTACAGTCCCAACCCAGTACAGTCCCAACCCAGTACAGTGTTAACCCAGTACAGTCACAACCCAGTACAGTGTTAACCCAGTACAGTCACAACCCAGTACAGTCACAACTCAGTACAGTGTTATCCCAGTACAGTGTTATCCCAGTACAGTCCCAACCCAGTACAGTCACAACCCAGTACAGTGTTAACCCAGTACAGTCACAACCCAGTACAGTGTTAACCCAGTACAGTCCCAACCCAGTACAGTGTTAACCCTCTACAGTCACAACCCAGTACAGCGTTAACCCAATACAGTGTTAACCCAGTACAGTCACAACCCAGTACATTCCCAACCCATTACATTCCCAACCCAGTACAGTGTTAACCCACTACAGTCCCAACCGAGTACAGTGTTAACCCAGTACCAACCCAGTACAGTGTTAACCCAGTACAGTGTTAACCCAGTCCCAACCCAGGACAGTGTTAACCCAGTACAGTCCCAACCCAGTACAGTGTTAACCCAGTACAGTGTTAACCCAGCACAGTCCCTCCCCAGTACAGTGTTAACCCAGTACAGTGTTAACCCAGTCCCAACCCAGTACATTCCCAACCCATTACATTCCCAACCCAGTACAGTGTTAACCCAGTACAGTCCCAACCCACTACAGTCCCAACCGAGTACAGTGTTAACCCAGTACCAACCCAGTACAGTGTTAACCCAGTCCCAACCCAGTACAGTGTTAACCCTGTACCAACCCAGTACAGTGTTAATCCAGTACAGTGTTAACCCAGTCCCAACCCAGGACAGTGTTAACCCAGTACAGTCCCAACCCAGTACAGTGTTAACCCAGTCCCAACCCAGGACAGTGTTAACCCAGTACAGTCCCAACCCAGTACAGTGTTAACCCAGTACAGTGTTAACCCAGTCCCAACCCAGGACAGTGTTAACCCAGTACAGTCCCAACCCAGTACAGTGTTAACCCAGTACAGTCCCAACCCAGTACAGTGTTAACCCAGTACAGTGTTAACCCAGTCCCAACCCAGGACAGTGTTAACCCAGTACAGTCCCAACCCAGTACAGTGTTGACCCAGGACAGTGTTAACCCAGTCCCAACCCAGGACAGTGTTAACCCAGTACAGTCCCAACCCAGTACAGTGTTAACCCAGTACAGTGTTAACCCAGTCCCAACCCAGGACAGTGTTAACCCAGTACAGTCCCAACCCAGTACAGTGTTAACCCAGTACAGTGTTAACCCAGTCCCAACCCAGGACAGTGTTAACCCAGTACAGTGTTAACCCAGTCCCAACCCAGGACAGTGTTAACCCAGTACAGTCCCAACCCAGTACAGTGTTAACCCAGTACAGTCCCAACCCAGTACAGTGTTAACCCAGTACAGTCCCAACCCAGTACAGTGTTAACCCAGTACAGTGTTAACCCAGTACATTCCCAACCCAGTACAGTGTTAACCCAGTACAGTGTTAACCCAGTCCCAACCCAGGACAGTGTTAACCCAGTACAGTCCCAACCCAGTACAGTGTTAACCCAGTACAGTCCCAACCCAGTACAGTGTTAACCCAGGACAGTGTTAACCCAGTACAGTCCCAACCCAGTACAGTGTTAACCCAGTACAGTGTTAACCCAGTCCCAACCCATGACAGTGTTAACCCAGTACAGTCCCAACCCAGTACAGTGTTAACCCAGTACAGTCCCAACCCAGTACAGTGTTAACCCAGTCCCAACCCATGACAGTGTTAACCCAGTACAGTCCCAACCCAGTACAGTGTTAACCCAGTACAGTGTTAACCCAGTACAGTGTTAACCCAGTCCCAACCCAGTACAGTGTTAACCCAGTACAGTGTTAACCCAGTCCCAACCCAGTACAGTGTTAACCCAGTCCCAACCCAGTACAGTGTTAACCCAGTACAGTGTTAACCCAGTACAGTCCCAACCCAGTACAGTGTTAACCCAGTACAGTGTTAACCCAGTACAGTGTTAACCCAGTCCCAACCCAGTACAGTGTTAACCCAGTACAGTCCCAACCCAGTACAGTGTTAACCCAGTACAGTGTTAACCCAGTACAGTGTTAACCCAGTCCCAACCCAGTACAGTGTTAACCCAGTCCCAACCCAGTACAGTGTTAACCCAGTACAGTGTTAACCCAGTACAGTGTTAACCCAGTCCCAACCCAGTACAGTGTTAACCCAGAGGTGGTGGCAGGGCTTATCCGCTGGTCTAGTGCTTAACACGGATAGCATGGTGAAGGTCTTTACAGTGAGACACCCATAACTTGCTAGGTGTGTGTGTGTGTGTGTGTGTGTGGTAACTTAATGAATAAAGGATGAGGAACATAATGAATCCTGAAACGCTATGGGAAAATCACTCTTTAAACACACACACACACACAACACACAAACCAGCATATTCCATCCATCGGGACCATAATAACAGTCTCTCTGCTGAATAACTAATGCCGGATATGCAAATTACATCTCTTTGAAAAATGCTGTAAACAAACTCTGACATGACCTACGAACCTTTGCCTTGATTCAAACTGAGGGGGTGGTGTTACTCCTTACAGTTCCAGACAGGGCAGGTCTCAGGGAAGATTGAATACCACAAACTGCAGAAATCTAGACAGCCACAAGCCAGCGACAATCCGCGGTCCCAGCTACTATGGCTAACCCTGTTCGAGCCCTCAAGAAAACCCTGCTAGCTTGAAGGCAGCCAGGCTACGCTATCAGCCAGGCTACGCTAGCAGCCAGGCTACGCTAGCAGCCAGGGCCAAATAGCTCCTCAGACCCGGCCTTGATCGGCAGGATCACTGGACAGATAGTAGCGGTACCGGAGACTGATACCATCCGCGTCGCGGGATCCAAACTCAAAAAGTAGCGAGCTAACGAAGAAACTTTTCAATACACTTTCAAAGCACCAAACTTTTCAATACACTATGCCATGTCTATTATTTGAATGATTCAAGAACAAAAAAAATACAACAATATCCATGGGCTAAAAACAACTAAAATAAACATTAGCTGACAACGGACGAGTTGATCTGGACATTTATAACAGCGATTAACAAGAGAGGAAAACTGATGATACACAACCCCAATTTAGGAAAACTGATGATACACAACCCCAATTTAGGAAAACTGATGATACACAACCCCATTTTAGGAAAACTGATGATACACAACCCCATTTTAGGAAAACTGATGATACACAACCCCAATTTAGGAAAACTGATGATACACAACCCCATTTTAGGAAAACTGATGATACACAACCCCATTTTAGGAAAACTGATGATACACAACCCCATTTTAGGAAAACTGATGATACACAACCCCATTTTAGGAAAACTGATGATACACAACCCCATTTTAGGAAAACTGATGATACACAACCCCATTTTAGGAAAACTGATGATACACAAACCCCATTTTAGGAAAACTGATGATACACAACCCCATTTTAGGAAAACTGATGATACACAACCCCATTTTAGGAAAACTGATGATACACAACCCCATTTTAGGAAAACTGATGATACACAACCCCATTTTAGGAAAACTGATGATACACAACCCCATTTTAGGAAAACTGATGATACACAACCCCATTTTAGGAAAACTGATGATACACAACCCCATTTTAGGAAAACTGATGATACACAACCCCATTTTAGGAAAACTGATGATACACAACCCCATTTTAGGAAAACTGATGATACACAACCCCAATTTAGGAAAACTGATGATACACAACCCCAATTTAGGAAAACTGATGATACACAACCCCAATTTAGGAAAACTGATGATACACAACCCCAATTTAGGAAAACTGATGATACACAACCCCATTTTAGGAAAACTGATGATACACAACCCCAATTTAGGAAAACTGATGATACACAACCCCAATTTAGGAAAACTGATGATACACAACCCCAATTTAGGAAAACTGATGATACACAACCCCAATTTAGGAAAACTGATGATACACAACCCCATTTTAGGAAAACTGATGATACACAACCCCATTTTAGGAAAACTGATGATACACAACCCCATTTTAGGAAAATACACCTTGTGCATTCTACTATTACAATGTTCAAGAGTAAGTTTAAAAGCTGGATTGAGTTCCTTCCAAAAAAAGATATACTGTATATATTATTGGAACCCGCTTCCCCCCCTTACCAACCTTTCAATTACTGACCTCTTAACCGCCCTCCTACCTCCAGCCTGATGAATAAGAACCGGATAAACAGGAGTCAGGCAACGTGCATTCCTACGTGTGTGTGTGTTTGTTTGTGTTTTCTGTGTGTGATTGATAGTAGCTATATTAAATAGTGAATCTCTCCCTGAGAGATGTCAGAGAATGTTATTACAGATATGACAGTTTAGTGTGGAAAATAAGAAAACATTTCTCCTCCAACACCTGGGACCTGCGTTGGATTACGTGTGATTGGACGAGCCGCAACAGAACCTGGGACCTGCGTTGGAATACGTGTGATTGGACGAGCCGCAACAGAACCTGGGACCTGCGTTGGAATACGTGTGATTGGACGAGCCGCAACAGAACCTGGGACCTGCGTTGGAATTGATTGAATAACCTGGGACCTGCGTTGGAATACGTGTGATTGGACGAGCCGCAACAGAACCTGGGACCTGGGACGTTGGAATACGTGTGATTGGACGAGCCGCAACAGAACCTGGGACCTGCGTTGGAATACGTGTGATTGGACGAGCCGCAACAGAACCTGGGACCTGCGTTGGAATACGTGTGATTGGACGAGCCGCAACAGAACCTGGGACCTGCGTTGGAATACGTGTGATTGGACGAGCCGCAACAGAACCTGGGACCTGCGTTGGAATACGTGTGATTGGACGAGCCGCAACAGAACCTGGGACCTGCGTTGGAATACGTGTGATTGGACGAGCCGCAACAGAACCTGGGACCTGCGTTGGAATACGTGTGATTGGACGAGCCGCAACAGAACCTGGGACCTGCGTTGGAATACGTGTGATTGGACGAGCCGCAACAGAACCTGGGACCTGCGTGGAATACGTGTGATTGGACGAGCCGCAACAGAACCTGGGACCTGCGTTGGAATACGTGTGATTGGACGAGCCGCAACAGAACCTGGGACCTGCGTTGGAATACGTGTGATTGGACGAGCCGCAACAGAACCTGGGACCTGCGTTGGAATACGTGTGATTGGACGAGCCGCAACAGAACCTGGGACCTGCGTTGGAATACGTGTGATTGGACGAGCCGCAACAGAACCTGGGACCTGCGTTGGAATACGTGTGATTGGACGAGCCGCAACAGAACCTGGGACCTGCGTTGGAATACGTGTGATTGGACGAGCCGCAACAGAACCTGGGACCTGCGTTGGAATACGTGTGATTGGACGAGCCGCAACAGAACCTGGGACCTGCGTTGGAATACGTGATTGGACGAGCCGCAACAGAACCTGGGACCTGCGTGATTGGACGAGCCGTAACAGAACCTGGGACCTGCGTTGGAATACGTGTGATTGGACGAGCCGCAACAGAACCTGGGACCTGCGTTGGAATACGTGTGATTGGACGAACCGCAACAGATCGGAAAAAAAACACAAGCTATATATATATACAAACTCTGACATGACCTATATATTTATATATATTTTTAAACCTTTTATCTAAACGAAGAAGTCCCACTGAGACAAGGACATTTCAGTATGAGTTACAAGGGATTTGGGGTAAAACGGCAAAAGACAGATGTCCCTATGCAAGAAAACTATCTTTTGTTTTAGATCGTTAGTTTGACAAGCAGCCTTAGTCTTGGGTTTTAGAAGTTGAACTACACTCTGGTAAAACACGTGAGGGTTATTCTTCAATTTATTTTACACTATTTTCTACATTCAAGAATAATAGTGAAAACATCGAAACTATGAAATAACACGTGGAATAATGTAGTAACCAAAAAAAGAAAGTGTTAAACAAATGAAAATATATTTCATGTTTGAGATTCTTCATAGTACTCTCTGTGTAAGAAATGAACACCTCTGTTACAGTAAATCATTTTGTGGTGTTATTTTAACACTGTATGGTGTAATGCCCTAATTTACATATTTCCCAGCATGCCTTTTCTTCTTTTTTTTGCATTAAAACCCATGACTGTATTTGTTAGTGACAGAGACATCATTACAAGGCCTGCGAAAAATGTTACCATTTAAGTTGAACTCTATTACTTACACTGAATGTATGAAGTAGAAATAACACCTGCTCTTTCCAGGACAGTCCAGGTGGACGCTATGATCCCTTATTGATGTCACTTGTTAAATCAGCTTCAATGAAGGAGGTGGGTTTACTTCTTTGGGATCAGAGTCCCTTCCAAGGGACGGTTGAGCTAACGTAGGCTAATGTGATTAGCATGAGGTTGAGCTAACTTAGGCAAATTTTTATTTTACCTTTATTTAACTAGGCAAGTCAGTTAAGAACAAACTCTTATTTTCAATGACGGCCTAGGAACAGTGGGTTAACTGCCTGTTCAGGGGCAGAAC